>NC_057807.1:300392968-300444828 GCF_018294505.1 Triticum aestivum
GGCATCGCGCCCTGGCAAACCAGCGACGACTGAGACTCGCTCGAGGGCCGGGACCCGAGGACGTAGAGCATCGGCATCTAGCCGAATTTGCAGGAACACATCACAAGTTAAGGCCCAGTGCCAGGCACAACCCGCCTTGGGGTAGGGCCCCGTGAGTCCCGCGCTGGCTCACGGGTGCCCCGGTACACCTCGTCAGGCCTTTAGTGCCTTTTTGCCTCTCGAAAGCAACTAACGGCTGACCGCCGCCTGTCATAGCGGACTTTTGTGAAGATGTTGCATTTTGGAAAAGGCCCAGAGCCTGTGAAGAAGGTGAACGCCTGTGAAGATGTTGCGTCTTGGAAAAGGCCCAGAGCCTGTGAAGAAGGCGAACGCCTATGAAGATGTTGCGTTTTGGAAAAGGCCCAGAGACTGTGAAGAAGGCGAACGCCTGTGAAGATGTTGCGTTTTGGAAAAGGCCCAGAGCCTGTGAAGAAGGCGAACGCCTGTGAAGATGTAGCATTTTGGAAAAGGCCCAGAGCCTGTGAAGAAGGCAAACGCCTGTGAGGTTTATCTTTTCGAGAAAGGCCCGGAGCCTGTGAAGAAGGCCAATGCCTGTGAAGCTCGCCGCCCATGACACTGTCACGTAATAATGAGTTGGGGCTGTACATGCCCCGGAGTCTCAGGAGCGCCGGCCTCAGGCCCTGGGACTCCCTCCCACGCCCAGTGGCAGCACTTAGCTCCGCACTGGTGAGAAGACGTCGAAGACTAGATTAGGTGCCGGACGCGGCTTTTCTCATTTGCTTTCTGCAGTTAGGCAGTTAGCTTGTTTATCCCCATTCAAGATTTTGCTGAAGTTGTTGTCGTCTTTGGTTTGTGACTCTTTGCCTTTTTTTCTCTCCTGCCCCGATTTCTCTCACGCAAGTCTCGCGAGGGGGCACCGCGGGCACCCTCGCGAGTGTTTTCTGCCCTTGTCGTTTGAGGCTTCCCAACCCGGATCCACTACCGGAGAACCCCTCCAGTCCGTGCCCCACGGGCACCGCGACACAAACACAGGACCTGGGTCAATCGCCTCCACGGCTGAGGCCGGGAACTACCTCTCCAGACTAACCCTCGCAGGACATGGAACGTTCGACGAAGCCTCAGCCTCGAGAAGCAAGGGTCACGACAAGCCCTCCCCCCGAGCTAAGTAATTTCTGCGCGCAGGCGCGCGGCACAAAGGCACAATACCAGAATAGTGAAAGGCGAATCCAAGATCGAGGAGGCATGGCGGCATGGAGCACAAACTCTTGAGAGGAGCCTTCAGCGTGAACTCCAGGAGGGACAATACGCACCGCCGTGACCCGCCGGCGCCAACGGCGGCATCGTCCATGGCGCTTGGCATCAGCTCCTGCAGGGCCCTCAAGGTGGGTGTACAAGGGCAGTGGAAACCCTGGCGGCGGCCGCTCGCACCAAGGCCTCGACACCTCCTGCCGCACGCCCTCATCTCGGCGGCACATGACCAACCGCTTCTTTGGCGGAAGCGGGTCAGGACCCTCTCGGGGGGCCTTTCCCTTCTCTTCTGCAGAGAACCGGTGTATCGGAGCCATTGCGGCAAGGCGGAGTAGTGGCGAAGATGAAGAAGAGGAGAAGTAGCAGAGGAAGATGAACTGGAATGGCTCGGGCCGTTCCGTACTTATGGCCAGGGGAGGCCAACCGCCGGCTTCCACGATCGCAGGTAATCATGACCAATTTTTGCATGCAGGGACTTGTCAGTTCGTGCAGTTGCCAAGGCGTCGTGGGGGAGCGGAGCCGCCCACGTCCAATCAACCGCCACGCGGCACCCGAGGCCGCAGGCTGTTAGGGCCCGCGACGCTTCGCACTTGCCCCTTCGCCTCTTTGCTCAGCCAAGTCCGGGCGTGCCTTGGGCCCGGGGGCTACTATCGGTGTTTTGGGAACGGGGGTCCCCAGACTTGCCTGCCTGCGGCCTGCGGCGTGGCTCAAGGGGCAGCCCAGCATGGCCCATCTTCATCAGCATGAGCTCACGACCCTCACGAGGGGCCAAGCATCACAGGGCGGACGACAGGAGGCCTCCTCAGGCACGGCCTCATCAGGCTGGCTCGCGAGGAGGTGGAGAGATCAAGGCGGGGTACCTCACGAGGTGCCCATGACGCAAGCCATGACGACCAAGGGCACCAGGTGGGCGCCAGCCCGCGCAGTGTCCTCCTTTCCTCTTTCGTGCAAAGGGAGCAAGCACAGGAGAGAGCATCAAGCAAAGGCATCCATTTCGGTGCAACAAGACCAAGACCAGCAGGATGGCCGGATGGAGGTCATCGTGGAGCCCAAGCCGGCGTCACCACCAGAGCCTTTGGCAGGTGAGGACAAACTTTAGTCAGGATAAGTGTACTAGATGTTCCCCTTCAAAATGGCCAATTGTTGGCGCCCTTCCCGCTCAATATTTAGGAAGAGGCCTAGGGCCTTTGCCTATAAAGAGGACTAGCCACCCACAAGGTAGAGAGGAGGGATCCTCACCAGGAAACCAGTAGAAAGAGCGACTGAACTCCCCTTAGCAGTTCATCGCACCAGCCTAGAGCAGACCGTTGCGAGGTTGTTCTTCCTTGTATTGTTCATCATCAGCCCAAGAAGCAATCCACCACACCACACACTGGAGTAGGGTATTACACCACAATGGTGGCCTGAACCAGTATAAACTCTTTGTCTCTTGTGTTGTTCCTTTGATTGCTTAGATCATAGCGAGGCGGTGAGGTGTAGGTAGGCAGAGGGCGAAATCTCTGCACGCACCCCAGTGTTCAAATCTAGAAGGTCTACCGGAACCCGAAATCTAACAAGCGGCTTCAGCCCAGCAGGCCCTTCTCGGGCGTCGGAGGCGGTCCCACAAGCTCCTTGGGACAGATCTACCTCCCGGTAACCTTCGGCACCTACGACAACTTCCGCACGGAGCTGAGTGACTTCGACATCACCCCCATCAGTCTCCCGTACAACGCCATCCTTGGCTACCCAGCCTTGGCCCGGTTCATGGCTGCAACTCACCCGACATACAACCTCATGAAGATGCCTGGGAGCAACGGCATCCTTACCATGTCCGGGGACACCGGAGATGCATTGCAGGCGCCCAAGCTTGCTTTCAAGACGGCCGCGGTGGCGCAACCCGCCAGCACGGATGTCCTCGAGCCCAAGGGGGTTGCGCCAGCTAAAAAGAAGCAACTATTCAGCCAAGACAAGGCGGACACCAAGCAGGTACCTGTCGACGAGGATGGACCCACCGGCGCTACCTTCACCATAGGCGCCAACCTTGAGCCTGAGCAGGAGGAGGCCCTAGTCAGGTTCCTGCATGCGAACAATAAGGTGTTTGCATGGGAGCCTAATCAGCTGGCAGGGGTCCCAAGGGATGTAATTCAACATCATCTCAACATGTGCCCCAACGTGCGCCCCGTGAAGCAGAAGGCAAGGCGGCAGTCCACTGAAAAGTAGGACTTCATTGTCCAAGAGACTCGCAAGTTAGAAGCAGCAGGAGTCATTCGCGAGGTCCGCTACCCTGATTGGCTGGCCAACCCTATTGTCGTGCCAAAAAAGGGAGGAAAGGAACACATGTGTGTCGACTTCACCAACCTCAACAAGGCCTGCCCGCAGGATCCATTCCCGCTTCCTCGCATCGACCAGATCGTCGACTCTACCGCTGAATGTGACCTATTGTGCTTCCTGGATGCCTTCTCGGGCTATCATCAGATCAAGATGGCGGTAGAGGACGTGGAGAAAACGGCCTTCCTGACCCCGTGTGGAGTGTACTGCTATACCTGCATGCCATTTGGGTTGCGCAACGCAGGCGCGACCTTTCAGCAGCTGATGCACATCGCCCTAGGCCGACAGCTCGGGAGGAACGCTGAAGCTTACGTCCATGACATTGTGGTGAAGTCTCGGGAGGCGAAAACCCTGATACAGGACTTGGAAGAAACCTTCGCGAGCCTCAATGAAGTGGATCTGCGGCTTAACCCGGAGAAGTGCATGTTCGGAGTCCCCTCGGGAAAGCTCCTGGGCTTCCTCGTGTCCCACAGGGGCATCGAGGCCAACCCGGAGAGGGTCAAGGCAGTCGAAGACATGAGCCCGCCGAGGACCCTCAGAGAAATGTAGAAGCTCACAGTGTGTGTAACCGCGCTAGGACGTTTCATCTCCAAGCTGGGGAGCGAGCACTGCCCTTCTTCAAGCTGATGAAGAAGAAAGGCCCCTTCGAATGGACTGAAGGGGCCGATAAGGCATTCCAAGATCTCAAGAGGTACCTTACTAGCCCTCCGGTGATGGTAGATCTGCGCCCTCGGGAGCCCTTGGTGCTCTACCTTGCAGCCACCCCCTATTCCGCCAGCGCAACCCTGGTGGCAGTTAGAGAGGAGCGCCGGACCACGGCCACAACCACAGTCCCAGCCGAAGCAGAGCAAGGCCAGGAAGGCCTCGTGAAGACCGCGACTGCGGCAGAGGAGGATTAGCCTCATCAGAGGAACGCACCCGGAGCGGAGGAGACCCCCTCAGGCAACCAAGCGCTGGGGGCTACGTTGTCTCAAGAGGTACCACAACCTCCAGAGGATGTGGGCCACGCCAGCACCCCCAACCTTGTCGAGCACCCGGTATACTTCGTCAGCACGGTGCTGCGGGACTCGATGGCGCGGTACCCCATGCCCCAAAAGCTCCTCCTCGCACTATTAGTGGCCTCGCGCAAGCTGCGGCACTACTTTCAAGGCCACCCCATCAAGGTCGTCTCAGCATACCCCTTGGAAAGGGTACTCAGGAGCCCCAACTCAGCTGGGAGGGTCGCCGGATGGAACATCAAACTGCAAGCTTTCCATCTAGAATTCATCACGACCAGGGTCATTAAGGGAGTCGCGCTTGTAGATTTTGTGGCGGAATGGACAGAGGCACCAGGGCTCAAAATGGGCGGGGACTGGCCGCTTTCCTCGGGAGGTGAAGCGCCGGACGGCTGGGTGATGTACTTCGATGGAGCATTCTCACGGCAGGGCGCGGGGGCTGGTGCAGTGCTCATATCCCCCACTCAGGACAAGCTTTACTATGCCGTGCAGCTATGCTTCCAGCATGGGGAGAAGGTCTCCAACAACATAGCAGAATACGAGGGCCTGATAGCGCGCTTGAAGGCTGCCGTCGCCTTGGGGGTAAAGTGAATCACCATCAAGGGTGATTTGCAACTCCTCGTCAACTTCTCCAACAAAGTATACGGGCCGAAAGACAAGCACATGGAAGCGTATCTCGCGGAGGTCCGCAGGATGGAGAAACAGTTTTGGGGGTTGGAGTTATAGCATGTGCCCTGCGGCACCAACCAAGAGGCTGATGACATCGCCAAGAGGGCATCCAGGCGGCTGCCTCAGGAGCCTGGCGTCTTTGAGGAGCGACTCTTCAAACCTTTGGTGGCACCATCGCTATCAAGCACGACACAACCTAGGGAGGAGCTCCCTCAGCGCCGGCCTCAGGAGCCCCGGCCTATGGCCCGGCCTCAGGGGCACGCTTGCTCCTGGTGCTGGAACCTCAGGAAGGATGCTGGACCGCGGAGTTCAAGGATTACTTGATGCAGGGGACCCTGCCAGACAAGGAGGAGGACGCGGAGCGTGTGGCGCAGCAGGACACGACCTACTGCATTAAGGACGGAGAGCTCTACCGGAAGCGACCAAATGACGTGTCCTTATGTTGCATTTCCAGGGAGCAAGGAAGGGAGCTGTTGGCGGACATACACGGTGGAGACTGTGGGCACCACTCATCATCACGAACCCTCGTTGGGAAGGCGTTCTGCCACGGGTTCTACTGGCCCATAGCACTCAACGACGCCGTTGAGCTGGCGAAGGCTTGTGAAGCCTGCCAATTCCACGCCAAGCAGATCCATCAGCCAGCTCAGGGCCTGCATACCATACCCCTCTCATGGTCGTTCGCAGTCTGGGGGTTGGACATCCTGGGCCCGTTCCCTCGGGTGCCAGGGGGCTATCGTTACCTCTATGTTACCGTGGACAAGTTCACCAGGTGGGCTGAGGTGGAAGCTGTCCGCACCATTCCAGCAGGCTCCGTAGTCAAGTTCATCAGGGGCCTCGTGAGCCGATTCGGGGTGCCTAACCGCATCATCACCGACAATGGTTCACAATTCACCAGCAATATCTTCAAAATGTACTGTGCTAACCTTGGAACGCAGATATGCTATGCTTCAGTAGCACACCCCCGGAGCAACGGCCAAGACAAGCGAGCCAACGCGGACGTCCTGAGGGCCCTCAAAACTTGGACCTTCAAGAAGAAGCTGGAGGCCTGCAGCAGGGGCTGGTACGACGAACTCCGGCAGCACCTCCGCCGAGTGGAAGCGCGACCTAGGGGGTCGTGCAGCCACGGCGTTCCTCCCATCGGCGACCGGGCGCTCATCACCGCGCAGAGGACTGTCTCCACGACCGTGGGAAGCCACTGCAGGGGCCGCATGATTCTTATGAGGGCGGCCTCGGCCGCGCTTGGTCGGGGGAGAGTCGGGCCCTTCCCGACGAGCCTTTCCCTTCTCCTCGGCCGAGAACCTCTTCGGCGGTGCCATGGGGATGGAGAGTAGCTGGGATGGAGAGAAAGGAGTAGAAGGAAGGGATGGACTGGAAGGGCTCGCGCCGTTCCGTACTTATAGCGGGAGAAGGCCAATCATCGGCCACCACGATCACAGGTAATCATGACCCATTTTTGCATGCAGGGACTTGTCAAGTCATGCGGTTGCCGAGGCGTCATGGGGAAGCGGAGACGCCCACGTCCAATCAATCGCCACGCGACGCTCAAGGCCGCAGGCTATTGGGGCCCGTGGAGCTTCGCACTTGCCCCCTCGCTTCTCTACTAAGCCAAGTCCGGGCGCGCCTTGGGCCCGGGGGATACTGTCGGCGTTCTGGGAACGGGGGTCCCCAGACTTGCCTGCCTGCGGCCTGTGGCGTGGCTCAAGTGGGGGCCCAGTGCAGCCCAGCTTCATCAGCTAAAGCGCAAGACCCTCGCGAGGGACCAAGCCTCGCGGGCCGGACGACAGGAAGCTTCCTCAGGAGCAGCCTCATCAGGCAGGCTCGCGAGGAGGTGGAGAGATCAAGGCAAGGGCACCTCGTGAGGAGCCCATGATGCAAGTTATGACGATCGAGACCAGGCCGGTGCCAGGCGGGCGTCGGCCTGCGCAGTGTCCTTGTTTCCCCTTCGGTGCAAAGGGGGCAAGCACAGGCCAAGGCATCACGCAAAGGTTACCGCTTCGGTGCAACAAGACCAAGACCAGCAGAACGACAGGATGGAGGTCATCGTGGAGCCCAGGACGGCGTCATCGTTAGAGCCTTTGGCAGCCGTATACCAACTTTAGTCAGGATAAGTGTACTAGATGTTCCCCTTCAAATTGGCCAATTGTTGGCGCCCTTCCCACTCATTATTTGGGAAGAGGCTCAGGGCCTCCCTCTATAAATAGAGCTAGCCACCACAGGGCAGGGGGACGGATCGATCCGAGAGAGAGAGAGAGAGAGAGAGAGAGAGAGAGAGAGAGAAGAGATTGAACTCACCCAAGCAGTTCATCGCACCAGCTCAAGAACAGCCCCTCGCGAGGCTGTTCCCCCTTTGTATTGTTCATCATCAGCCCCTGAGGCAATCCACCACACCACACACTGGAGTAGGGTATTACACCACAATGGTGGCCTGAACCAGTATAAACCTCGTGTCCCTTGTGTGTTCTTCTTTCTAGCTTAGATTCCTTGCGAGGCCTCGAGATGTGAGCTGGTAGGGGAAAGATCTTCGTGCACACCCCAGAGTTCGAACCTCAAAGGTCTGCCGGAACCCGAAATCCGACATCAAGTCAGCATAAATGTTAGGATGTGTGTCCTTTTCAAAGAACATTCGAAGATTCTAGGATTTCTAGCTCACACCCAACTTGCTAAATCTCTTCTCATCCAAGGGCTTTGTGAAGATATCGGCCAACTAGTCTTCAGTACTTGCATGGTTGATGGAGATGTCGCCCTTTAACACATGGCCACGAAGAAAATGATGACGAATCTGGATGTGCTTTGTCTTCGAGTACTGAACTAGGTTTTGTGCAATCTTGATAGCACTCTCATTGTCGCAGTAGAGAGGCACATTCTTCACGTTGATGCCATAGTCCTTGAGTATCCGCTTCATCCATAGTAATTGAGCACAGTAAGATCCAGCAACAATGTACTCAGCTTCTGCAGTGGAGAGTGATACACAGTTATGCTTCTCCGAGGACTAACATACCAAGGATCGTCCGAGGAAATGACATGTGCCTGATGTTGACTTGTGGTCCACCCGATCGCCAGCATAGTCAAAGTCTGAATATCCAATGAGATCAAAGGAAGAGCCCTGGTGATACCATAATCCAAGTGTTGGTGTGTGAGCTCGATATCAAAGAATGTGCTTCACTGCCTTATGGTGTGATTCCTTCGGTGTTGCTTGAAATCGGGCACACATGCAAGCACTAAGCATAATATCCGGCCTAGACGCACATAGGTACAATTAAGAACCAATCATGGAGTGGTATACCTTTTGATCGAAGTCTTTACCATTTTCATCAGTGCATAGATGGCCATTTGTGGGCATAGGAATTTTGACTCCTTTGCAATCTTGCATGCTGAATTTCCTCAACACATCCTTGAGGTATTTCTCCTGAGATATGTATATGCCATTGTATTGTTGACGAATCTGAAGACCTAAGAATAATTTCAATTCTCCCATCATAGACATTTGATATTCTTCACTCATCATATAGGAAAATTCATCACTGTAATGTTGGTTAGTACAGCCAAAGATAATATCATCAACATATATTTGGCACACGAATAATTCATCATCATATGATTTGGTGAAAAGAGTTGGGTCAAGTGAACCGGGTTTGAAGCCTTTCTTCATGAGGAATTCCTTCAGTGTGTCATACCACGCCCAAGGTGCTTGCTCGAGGCCATAGAGGGCTTTGTTGAGTCTGTAGACGTGATCTGGAAATTTTGGATCCTCAAAACCTAGTGGTTGAGCAACATATACTTCTTCCTCAAGCTTACCATTGAGGAATGCACTTTTCAAATCCATTTGTTGTAAGATGATATTATGATGGTTAGCATAAGCAAGCAATATGCGAATAGCCTCAAGTCTAGCAACATGAGCAAAAGATTCATCAAAATCAATTCCTTCAACCTGTGTGTAGCCTTGAGCTACAAGACGAGCCTTATTCCTCACCACGAGGCCATTTTTTTTCTTGTTTGTTGCGGTAGATCCATTTGGTACCTATGATGTTGTGCTTGCGTGGGTCTGGTCGCTTGACAAACTCCCACACATTGTTGAGCTCGAATTGATGCAATTCATCTTGCATGGCTTGAATCCACTCAGATTCCATGAATGCTTCATCTACTTTAGTGGGCTCTGTGATAGAGACAAATGCAAAATGCCCACAAAAGTTAGATAAATGTGAACTAATTCAAAGGGACAAGAAGGGTTCATGATAGTCTTCATGGGATGCTTGGCTCTGGTGATCTTTCCAGCCTCGCAAGCCCCACAAAGATGATCTTTGAGGAATTTGACACCCTCGATGCCAATGACGTGCTTCTTCTTCGCGAGTGTATCTAAGTTCCTCATCCCAGCATGACCAAGACGTCGATGCCATAACCAGCATTCTGAAGATTTTGCAAGTAGACATGTGGCAGGCTGTGGTCCTGCAGACAAATCAACAATATACAATTCTCCTTTCCTAAAGCCTTCGAAGACTTTGGAGTTGTCAGATTCCATTAGCACAAGGCAGCAAAATTTGCCAAAGACAACAACCATATCAAGATCACAAAGCATTGAGACAGACATAAGACTGAATATGAAGGACTCAACAAGCATGACCTTGTCCATGTGTTTATCCTTTGAAATTGCAACCTTACCCAGACCCAATACCTTGCTTTTGCCTTTCTCAGCGTAGGTGACATGCTTCAGATGAGATGGTGACAAATCAGTGTCCATCAACAAGCTCCTGTCACCAGTCATGTGATTTGTACATCCACTGTCAAGGACCCACTCAGTAGCTTTGGGTTGTTCATCCTGCAGATAAATTAGTGCAACTTACGAACCCATATACTTCATCAGTGAAGAATATGATATCAATTTCATCAACAATAACAGATATAGCAATGTGAGGACGTGAGAAATGAATGATTCAATTTTTCATGACTAGCTTGCGTCCTTTCAAGTGCATTCAGGTCTCCAGCAAATTCTTCAGACGATCAAGTTCGTCTGGAGACCTTACCCTGCATAAAGGATTAGTTCTTTTTCTTCACCACCCACATCTGGAGGGGTGGCAAAGAGTTCATCATTCTGCGAGCTCCATAACAAAATGATAGCATAGAAGCCAGTGCACTTCGTTTCACAGAAGAGTGGTTAGGATAAGCATATGAATAAGCAGAGAAATTCTTCGAGGACTTATGAACATAATGGTTTGAAGAATAATGCAAATATTCATGGCCCTTAGACTTTCCCTGCGAAATAGAAGTGTTAGCACGATGATGTTCATATGAGTATTTTGATCCGCGTGAGGTATTTGATCCACGTGATGAATTTGGTCCATATGAGGATTTGGATCCATATGAAGATTTTGATCCATATGAAGAATTTGATCTGGGGTTCCTATTCTTCATGGGTGGAGTCATGATGACATTCACCTGAAGATTTTCAAGGAACCTTTTAGGAACCCAGATTTTCTTCATAGGGGGACCGTTCCTGCAGTTAGTTCCAACATATCGAGCAAATACTTCATCGTTCTGATTCTTGAACAGTTTATAGTTAGAGTCAAATGACTCATCAGAGGAATACGAAGAATCAAAGGTAAAGCCAGATAAAGTGCATGGATCTATAGGAGGTCCTTTCGCAGCAACCCATGAGGTTTTGGTGTACTGCTCAGGTTTCCAGTAGGTCCCATCAGCATTGAGTTTCCTTTCAAAGGCAATACCCTCTTTCCTAGGGTTCCTGTTCAAGATTTGATTTTTGAGCACATCACACAGAGTCTAATGCCCTTTGAGTATTTTGTAAATGCTTGTCACATACAATTCCTTCAGCCATGCATTATCGTCAGTGATACATGTGGTATCCTCAGATGAGGAATTTGTAACCACAGAGACAGTTGAAGAATTTGCAGCAAGAGAAGCGTTTGAATATTCAGCTGATGAATTAGCAGATTCACGCTTAATGCATTTAAGACATGGTGGAATAAATTCTACCTAAGCGGAACTGATCTGTTGAGCAAGCAATGAATCATTTTCCTTCTGAAGATCTTCATAACTCGCTTTTAACTTCTCAAGATCCTTATTTCTCTGAAGAAATTCATAAGAAAGCTTTTCATGATCAGTTAAGAGAGTGTTATGATAATTTTGAAGGTTGTCAAACCGAGTTTGAAGTCTCTGAAGATTATCTATCAGATTCTTAGTTCGATTCAATTCCTCACCCAACAGGTCATCACTTCTGTCTAGTTGATTTTGAATCTTTTCTAAAGCCTTATGTTGTTTAACAACAATTTTTGCAAGTTTTGAATAGCTAGGCTTAAGATTGTCATCAGATTCATCCTCACTAGAGTCAGACGGGGAATGTTTGAGTACCTTGGCACCTTTTTCCATGAAGCAATAGGTGGGAGCATAGTCATCGTTGCCCGTGTCAGCAGAGTCGGGGAAGTATTTTCTTCAGTGTTGAAGATGGACTTGCTGACGTAAGCAGTAGCGAGGGCTAGGCTAGCCACACCAGAGTCAGATTCCTCCTCTTCCACATTATCCTCAGATTCCGCTTCAGAGTCCATTTCCTTGCCAATGAATGCCCGAGCCTTCTTGGAACTGCTCTTCTTATGAGATAAAGACTTTGAGGATTTTGATGATGAAGACTTTGAAGATTTCTTCTTCTTCTTTGAGTCATGAGAATCGTCATCTTTGTACTTCTTTTCTTCGATTCCTTTTCCCATAGAGGGCAATCAGACATGTAGTGACCAGGTTTCTTGCATTTGTGGCAAGTTCTCTTTTTGTAGTCACGGGACGAGGAATCATCATTTCTTGAAGACTTTCCAAAATGGCCGCGGCGAGAGAACTTCTAGAATTTCCTCATGAGCATTGCTAGCTCCTGGCTCAATTCTTCAGGATCACAAAGACAGCTACCATAATCCTCAGCTTAGGACTCAGATACCTCCTTGGCCTTCAGTGCACATGATCTTCCGTAGCTCGGTCCATAGAGATCTCTCTTCTCAGCAAGCTGGAACTCATCAGTGTTTAGCCTCTCGAGGATATCAGCGAGATCAAGTGACTCGTAATCAGCTCATTCTTGAATCATCAGTGCAAGGGTATCAATGAGGTGGCAAGTGATCTCAGCAATTTCTTCACCACCTCATGATCGGTGATATCAGTGGCACCAACTGCTTGAAGCTCATTTGAGATGTCAGTGAGGCGATCGAAGGTTTGCTGAACATTTTCATTGTCGAGTCTTTTGAAGAGGTTGAAGAGATTGCGAAGAACATTAACTAGGGAGTCACGTTTAGTTGAGACTCCTTCGTTGACCTTGGACAGCCTATCCCAAATCAGCTTAGCAGTTTCCAGTGCACTCACTCTGCCGTACTGACCTTTGCTTACATGGTGTAGGATCGAAAGTATGTCTAGAAGGGGGGGTGATTAGACTACTTGACCAAATAAAAACTTGTCCTTTTCCCAATTTTAGTCTTTGGCAGATTTTAGCTAACTTAGCACAAGTCAAGAAATCTTAACATAATTTAAGCAAGCATGCAAAGAGTATATGAGATGCGGAACGTAAAGGATGCAACTTGCAAGAATGTAAAGGGAAGGGTTTGGAGAATTCAAACGCAATTGGAGACACAGATGTTTTTGTCATGGTTCCAATAGGTGGTGCTATCGTACATCCACGTTGATGGAGACTTCAACCCACGAAGGGTAACAGTTGCGCGAGTCCACGAAGGGCTCCACCCACGAAGGGTCCATGAAGAAGCAACCTTGTCTATCCCACCATGGCCGTCACCCATGAAGGACTTGCCTCACTAGCGGTAGATCTTCACGAAGTAGGCGATCTCCTTGCCCGTACAAACTCCTTGGTTCAACTCCACAATCTTGTCGGAGGCTCCCAAGTGACACCTAGCCAATCTAGGAGACACCACTCCCCAAGAAGTAACAAATGGTGTGTTGATGATGAACTCCTTGCTCTTGTGCTTCAAATGATAGTCTCCCCAACACTCAACTCTCTCTCACGGTATTTGGATTTGGTGGAAAGAAGATTTGAGTGGAAAGCAACTTGGGGAAGGATAGAGGTCAAGATTCATTTGGTAGGAAAGGAATATCTTGGTCTCAACACAAGTGTAGGTGGTTCTTTCTCAGAAAATGCAAGTTGGAAGTGTAGGTTCGTTCTAATGGCTCTCTCCACGAGTGAAGAGGAGGTGGAGGGGTATATATAGCCTCCACACAAAATCTAACCATTACACACAACTTGCCAATCTTGGTGGGACCGAATTAAGAAACTCGGTCAGACCGATTCAGCAAATCTAGTGATCGTTAGGATTTTCGGTGGGATCGACATGCAACTCGGTAGGACCGATATGGTTAGGGTTAGGGCATAACGTAATCTCGGTGAGACCGATTGCACAAACTCGGTGGGACCGATTTTGGTAATAAGCTAACCAAAGAGTTAGTCAGGTAAACTCGGTGGGACCGGTTCACTCATTTCGGTGAGACCGAAATGTTACGAAAAGGAAACAGAGAGTTTACATTGCAATCTTGGTGGGACCGATCGCTTATCTCGGTGTTACCGAAACATTATGAAGGGAAACAGAGAGATTACAATCCCATCTCGGTGAGACCAAGATCCCTATCGGTGAGACCGATTTGCCTAGGGTTTGTGGGAGTGGCTTTGACATCTGAACTCGGTGGCACCGGATAGAAAGAATAGGTGGGGCCGAGTTTGAATTTTGGTTTAGGTCATATGTGGATGTGAGAAAGTAGTTGAGGGCTTTGGAGCATATCACTAAGCATTTTGAGCAAGCAAGCTGAGGGAGTCCTGGATTAGGGGGTGTCCGGATGGCCAGACTATGACCTTTGGCCGGACTCTCGCACTATGAAGATACAAGATTGAAGACTTCGTCCCGTGTCCGGATAGGACTTTCCTTGGCGTGGAAGGCAAGCTTGGCGATATGATATGAAGATCTCCTCCCATTATAACCGACTCTGTGTAACCCTAGCCCTCTCCGGTGTCTATATAAACCGGAGAGTTTTAGTCCGTAGGACGAACAACAATCATACCATAGGATAGCTTCTAGGGTTTAGCCTCTCTGATCTCGTGGTAGATCAACTCTTGTACTACCCATATCATCAATATTAATCAAGCAGGGTAGGGTTTTACCTCCATCGAGAGGGCCCGGACCTGGGTAAAAACATTGTGTCCCTTGTCTCCTGTTACCATCCGCCTAGACGCACAGTTCGGGACCCCCTACCCGAGATCCGCCGGTTTTGACACCGGCATTGGTGCTTTCATTGAGAGTTCCTCTGTGTCGTCACCCTTAGGCCCGATGGCTTCTTCGATCGTCAACCACGACGCGGTCCAGGGTGAGACTTTTCTCCCCGGACAGATCTTCGTATTCGGCGGCTTCGCATTGTGGGCCAATTCGCTTGGCCATCTGGAGCAGATCGAAAGCTACGCCCCTGGCCATCGGGTCAGGTTTGGAAGCTTAAACTACACGGCCGACATCCGTGGGGACTTGATCTTTGACGGATTCGAGCCACAGCCGAGCGCGCCGCACTGTCACGATGGGCATGATCTAGCTCTGCCGCCGGACAGCGCCCCGAGCGCCGCTCAGGTGTCCGCTCTAACCATTAGCTCGGAGCCGACTATGCCAGTCAGGGACGGTCGGTTGGACGCCGCCCCAGGAGCCGCAATCTCTACAGCGATAGAGCCGAATACCAGTCTAATCCTTCGCGAGGCCTGTGACTCCAAGGTGCCGTACTCCTTTCCGGACTCTGATTCTTCCGCACCCCTTCCGATCGAACCCAATTGGGCTCCGATCATGAAGTTCACCGCCGCAGACTCTTTCAGCACTTGCCCTTCGGTGGTATCCTGAATTCACTAAAGTCTCTCTCTTTGTCAAGAGAGCCCTGGCCGGACTATGGTCAGCAGGGTTGGGATGCGGACGACGAAGAAATTCGAAACCCACGCACCATCCACTTTGTAGCAACTCTCGATGATTTAACCGACATGCTCGACTTCGACTACGAAGACATCGACGGTATGGACGCCGATGAAGGAGACGACCAAGAACCAGCACCTATAGGGCATTGGAAAGCCACCTCGTCATATGACATATACATGGTGGACACCCCCAAAGCAGGGGATGGCGATGAAAAAACAGAGGACAACCCATCCAAGAAGCAACCCAAGCGCCGACGTCAGCGGCGCCGCTCTAAATCCCGCCAAAGCAAAAACGGTGAGTCCAGCACCGGAGACATCAACACCCCGGACAGTGCAGAAGACAACCCCCTCCAGCAGGATTCAGCGCATGAGGACGAAGGAGCCAACCCTCATGAGAGAGCGACACACAGGGAGGTCGAGGACGACAATTATATGCCTCCCTCCGAAGACGAGGTAAGCCTCGACGACGACGAATTTGTCGTGCTAGAGGATCCCGTCGAACAAGAGCATTTCAAATGCATGCTTATGGCCACGGCGAGCAGCCTCAAGAAAAAACAGCAACAACTTAGAGCTGACCAAGGCTTGCTAGCCGACAGATGGACTGAAGTCCTGGCGGCCGAAGAGTATAAACTCGAACACCCCTCCAAGAGTTACTCAAAGCGCAGGCTGCTACCCCAACTAGAGGAGGAAGCAACTAAACCTACATCACCAGCGTACGATGCGCCTGATCGGCCACCCCGTGGCTGCGACAGAGAGGCCTTTCGGCCCACAACCCAAGCCGCACCCCGGCGCCGCTCCAAGTATACCAGAGCACGGGGAAACGCAACAGACCTGCGAGACATATTGGAGGATAAGGCAAGGCAAACAAGATCGATCTACGGATCGCGTGGGCGCCCTACGTCACGTAACGATAACCGTCACGCCGGATATGATAAATACGGCCAGGCCGAATACAACAGACAAAGCTCATCCAAGCTACGCCGCGATATAGCCCAGTACAGGGGCGCCACACACCCACTATGCTTCACAGACGAAGTAATGGATCATCAAATCCCCGAGGGTTTTAAACCCGTAAACATCGAATCATACGATGGCACAACAGATCCCGCGGTATGGATCGAGGATTATCTCCTTCATATCCACATGGCCCGTGGTGATGATCTACATGCCATCAAATACCTCCCGCTCAAGCTTAAAGGACCAGCTCGGCATTGGCTTAACAGCCTGCTAGCGGTGTTAACTAGTTACTGGGAGGACCTGGAATCCGCATTCCTTGACAACTTCCAAGGCACTTATGTGCGACCACCAGACGACGATGACCTAAGCCACATAATCTAGCAGCCAGAGGAATCGGCCAGACAATTCTGGACACAGTTCCTAACCAAGAAAAATCAAATATTCGACTGTCCGGACGCCGAGGCCCTTGCAGCCTTCAGGCACAACATCCGAGATGAATGGCTTGCCCGGCACCTAGGACAGGAAAAGCCGAAATCTATGGCAGCCCTCACGACACCCATGACCCGCTTTTGCGCGGGAGAAGACAGCTGGCTAGCTCGTAGCAATAACATAACCAAGAGCCCTGGCAATTCGGATACCAAGGACAACAATGGCAGGTCACGTCGCAACAAGCACAAGCTCCGCATTAACGGTGACAATACTGAGGATACGGCAGTCAATGCCGGATTCAGAGGCTCTAAACCCGGTCAGCGGAAGAAGCCATTCAAAAGAAACCCTCCCGGCCCATCCAGTTTAGACCGGATACTCGATCGCTCGTGCCAGATACACGGCACCCCGAACAACCAGTCAACCACACCAACAGGGATTGTTGGGTGTTCAAGTAGGCAGGCAAGTTAAGTGCCGAGACTAGAGACAAGGGGCTGCATAGCGATGACGAGGAGGAGCCCCGACCGCCGAACAACAAAGGACAGAAGGGCTTCCCCCCGCAAGTGCGGACGGTGAACATGATATACGCAACCCATATCCCCAAAAGGGAGCAGAAGCGTGCTCTCAAGGACGTCTATGCGTTGGAGCCAGTCGCCCCAAAGTTCAACCCATGGTCCTCCTGCCCGATCACTTTTGATCGAAGGGACCACCCCACTAGCATCCGTCAGGGCGGATTCGCCGCATTGGTCCTAGACCCAATCATTGACGGATTTCATCTCACTAGAGTCCCCATGGACGGCGGTAGCAGCCTGAATCTGCTTTATCAGGATACAGTGCAATAAATGGGTATAGATTCCTCAAGGATTAAACCCACAAAGACAACCTTTAAAGGCGTCATACCAGGTGTAGAAGCCAGCTGTACGGGCTCGATTACACTCGAAGTGGTCTTCGGATCCCCGGATAATTTCTTAAGCGAAGAGTTAATCTTCGACATAGTCCCATTCTGCAGTGGCTATCACGCCCTGCTCGGACGAACCGCATTCGCAAAATTCAATGCGATGCCACACTATGCATATCTCAAGCTCATGATGCCAGGCCCTTGCGGAGTCATTACGGTAAATGGAAACACCGAACGCTCTCCCGAACGGAGGAGCACACGGTGGCCCTGGCGGCGGAAGTACACAGTAGCCTCTCAAGGCAATTCTCCAATCCGGGTGTTAAACGTCCGGACAACGTCAAGCGTGCCCAAAGTAACCTACAACAAAACCGGTTGGCACGTTCCGAGCAAGCATAGCAGTGCGGCCCCAACCCCAGCCCTCGCCATATGGCGATATCGGTACCACGCATACATAATTACGTGTTGGAAATACCATGGGCATAAGGGGAGGGGCACAACTACGGCACACCCAGAATGCGTCTCAACTGCACTTAGGGGCTCCCTATTCTGCCATTTCCTTTTTTTTATATACTTTCAGGACCCAAGTATTCGGAAGGCCTGTCCGGCAATACACTCGCCGAACACACGATGCAACAGCCAGGGAGAGAACAAGCCACGTCAAAATGTCCAGGTGGTCTCTATAACGAGCTAAATACATGTTTTACTTAAAGTCCCGCAGCTTGCCCCTGGAGGGGGACATGTCAACTAATCCCATCTCTTGCTTATCGCACTATTTGTATCCTTCTGCTTTCATAGCAGCCCCTTTTTAATAAACAATACATAGCTCTTATCTATTATTGTATTCATCTATTTTTTATACAAATATGTTCAATCATGACATTATGCAACCGTACACTTTGGTACGGCCAATACACCAGGGGCTTAAGCACCCCATAACATGGTGTGAGAAGACCGAACACTCTCACGAGTGCGGCACCCCGAACTTATAGCACTACATGCATCAGCTCCGAATCATGTCTTGGGTCAATAGTTGGGTTTGCCCAGCTCCCTTGTTTTGGTACCTTACGTTCCACAATGTTGGCTAAGGTAGCGCTGGGAGAACTACTGCGATTGTGTCCCAGTTGAGCTGGGTTAACACCTCAGTAGAGAAAGCTAAAACTGACCGTCATGATAGTGCGAGAGACCGGTCGCTGTTCGTGAGGTTTTTCGAGTCCCTAAAGACTTATGCCGCTTTGAGAGAGGAGCCGGATTTATCTGGCCTAGGCGTGGATAGCGCCCCGAACTCGGTCTTCCGAATACTAGGGGCTTCGCCGAAATTTAAAATTATAGAATTCCATGGCTAAGTGAGAGTGATAAAGCATTATAAGTCCGATGGCCTGGTTCGTTGTGCTGAGCGCCTCCCTAGATGGACCCAAGAATGGGAACAAGAGCGCTCAGGTTTATCCCAAACACCCTAGCACTCGTGGCATGGGGGTAGAAGCCGACGACTTGCATCTCTCAGATTTGATAAACGGCTGCACAAAAGGTAATATTTTAAATTAACAAGCGTTGCTTAGCGCATATGAACAAAGTTTTGAGCGTACAGGATAACAGATGCGAGTCTACTCAAAAATTACATCTTTGGAGCATTCACCCGCTATAAGACGGGCACCCTTTAGGACGCCCTTATAATACATCTCAGGCGTGCGATACTCCTTGCCCGGCGGTGGCGCGTCCGTCAATAGCTTCTCAGCATCCATCTTGCCCCAGTGCACTTTAGCACAGGCAAGGGCCCGACGGGCACCTTCAATACAGACGGAGCGCTTGATGACTTCAATCCATGGACAAGCGTCCACCAGTCGCCGCACCAGTCCGAAGTAACTCCCAGGCATGGCTTCTCTAGGCCATAGCCGAACTATGAGGCCCTTCATGGCCTGTTCGGCCACCTTGTGGAGCTCGACCAGCTGCTTCAGCTGGTCGCTCAAGGGCACTGGATGTCCGGCCTCAGCATATTGAGACCATAACACCTTTTCCATCGAGCCCCCCTCCTCGGCCCGGTAGAATGCGGCAGCATCAAACACACTACGGGGCAGATCGGCAAACGCTCCTGGAGAGCTCCGGATTCGGGTAAGTAACAAATAATTTACTTTTATATTCTTGCTTTGCATAAAGAATGCCTTACCCGCCGCTATCTTCTTCATCGCCTCGATCTCCTGGAGGGCCTTCTGGGCTTCGGCCTTAACGGTTTTGGCACTCTCAAGAGCCAAGGCGAGCTCGGACTCTCGAGTCTTCGAGTCACGCTCCAAACTCTCGTGTTTCTCCTCGAGAGCCTGGAGCTCTTGCCGCACCTCCGCCACCCGCGCCTCCTGCTTCTCTCGCTCGGTGCGCTCCAAGGCCGCACTGTTTTTGGCCTTGGACACCGCTTCCTTCAGGGTCGCCACCTCGGTCGTGGCCCCTGCAGCATTCATGTTGGTCCTGTCATTATTTGCAACCAGGTATTTCTATATACATTTACATACGGTATTACATACCCTCCTTGTCCTCGAGCTGCTTCTTGGCACGGCCGAGCTCGTTCTCGGACCGCTCGAGGCTCTCCTTCAATGCATTGACCTCTGCAGTCAGTGCGGCAGAGGTCAGCAGCGCAACCTGCATTCCCATATTGACATATTTATGTTAGACTCCTGTGTATATCTTTTTAGATCCTCAGCTCGGCTTTTCTTTCCGAACACCAAACTGAGCATCAGGGGCTACTGTCTATGCGGTAACATTTTTATATGTTTTGAATACATACCTCAAAGCCTGTTAGCAGGCTCGTCTAATCTTCGGTCAGCCCACTCTTGGCGGACTGAACCTTTTGAATCACCGCACTCGTAATAGTGTGGTGCTCCTCGTCGATGGAGGTGCCGTTAAGCGCCTCTAGCAAATCGTCCGGTGCCTCCGGTTGGACGGAGGCCGCCGGTGTAGTAGGCGTGCCCTTCTTGCGAAGGCGCCGCCTATCGGTCTCCGGAACCGTTGATGGTTTCGGAGCAGTATCCGGCCTAGAGCCAGACTTAGATCCCTCCGAGGCTTTACCCCCTTTGGGCCTGGAGTCCAGGAGGTCGCCTTGCGGCGCCTCCAAGACCACCTCCTCCTGGTTTAGTCCCTTTTGGGACTCCACCTCGGCGTCGTCCGCAGGGAGCGGGGAGGAGGCCGTCGGAAGTGAAGCACTATTCACATCCGACGAATCCAAGGAGCCGCTCGTCGAATCGCCGAGTTGAGCCTTGGGCGGACTGCATGATCAAATTCAGCGTCAGAAAATACCGAATAATAGAGGAGCACCATAAGTTATCCAGATATCCGGATGCTTACAATTTTGCCAGGGGCTTGACCCTGGATGGCCATTCCTCCCTGCCGTCTTCGGCATGGAGGTGTAGTCCGGCAGGAGGGTTCTCCCCTTCTTGGACCCTCCGGCCTCCCCAGTTGGGGCGGCCTTCCTTTTCTTTCCTCCCCCCGTTGGAGGGGGAGAGGCTTCTTCTTATTCCTCCTCCTCGTCCTCAGAGGCGGAGGGTGCTTCGGGGTTGTTAGGCGATGAATCCGACACCACCAGGCGCCCGGAACTCTTTCGAGTCCCCGTGGCCTTCTTCTTGGCCTTCTTCTCCGGCACCACGTGAGGTGCCGGAACCAGCAGCTTCATTAAGCGGGAATCCGCTGGGTATTCGGGCAAGGGAGCCGGACAGTTGATCTGTCCGGCCTTCTTCTACCAGTCTTGTTAAAGGGATGGGGGGTTTAGATCCCGCATAGAATCAAATCTATGGAAAACAAATACCCCGTAATGGGAAAATTAAGCTCACCGCGCTGGCTTGGCGCTTGGCGCAGAATCCGCGATCCCTGGTGACGGGAGGGGAGACCTCGGAGCTCTTGAAAAGCACCTTCCAGGCATCCTCATGCCTTGTGTCGAAGAGCCGGGACAGAGTCTGGTGCTGGGCCGGGTCGAACTCCCACAAGTTGAAAGCCCGTCGTTGACACGGGAGAATCCGGCGGAAGAGCATGACCTGGACTACGGTGACAAGTTTAACCTTCCTGCTAATCAGGTCTTTGATGCAGGTTTGAAGTCCGGTCACTTCTGCAGAATTACCCCACAACAGGCCCGTCTCTTTCCAAGATGTGAGCCGTGTGGGGATGCTAGATCGAAATTCGGGGGCCGCTGCCCATTCAGGGTCACGCGGCTCAGTGATATAGAACCACCCCGATTGCCACCCTTTGATGTTCTCTACGAAGGCGCCCTCGAGCCTTGTAACGTTGGCTATCTTGCCCACCATGGCGCCTCCGCACTTCGCTTGGCAGCCGCCCACGACCTTTGGCTTGACGCTGAAGATCTTTAGCCATAGGCCAAAGTGAGGCTGGATGCGGAGGACGGCCTCGCACACGACGATAAACGCCGAGATGTTGAGGACGAAGTTCGGGGCTAGATCGTGGAAGTCCAGGCCATAGTAGAACATGAGCCCCCAGACGAACGGGTGAAGAGGAAATCCCTGTCGCGGAGGAAATGGGGAAGAAATACAACCCTCTCATGGGGCCTAGGGGTGGGGATGAGTTGCCCCTCATCGGGAAGCCGGTGCGCGATGTCGTCAGACAAGTATCCGGCCTTCCTCAACTTTTTGATTTGCCCCTCCGTGACGGAGGAGGCCATCCATGTACCTCCCGCTCCGGACATGATTGGAGAAGGTTGAGGTTGGAAGTGCGGACTTGGGTGTTGGAGCTCGGGTGCGCAGGAATGGATAGGCAAAGGAGGAAGAAGGCGTAAATGGAAAGGGTAGATCCTTATCCCCTTATATGGGCGGCCGAAGCTACAAGCCCCCACTAGCCTAATAAAATCCGCTTATCTCCCAAGCACCGCTGTTAATGGCGCGGTTGGGTTACCCACGCCCGTATTGATGAGAATGCCGGAATAAGGGGACATGATCTCTGCTTTGACAAGACGTGCAAAGGAAACCGCCTCGCTAAACGCGCTGAGGCGGAGCAGAAAAATGATTCGAATAAAGGCTTGGCCATGGTGTGATGTCACGCTGTGGAATACGTCAGCAGATTATATTTGTGCAAATATTATTATCTCTACGGCGGTATGTGGAACTTATTTTGTAGAGCCGGACACTATCCTTGTGTTCAACATCTTCTATGAAGTATTTGGAGGAGGAACCCGCCTTGCAATGCCGAAGACAATTTGCGCGCCGGAATCATTGTCATTGAAGCCTGGTTCAGGGGCTACTGAGGGAGTCCTGGATTAGGGGGTGTCCGGATGGCCGGACTATATCCTTTGGCCGGACTTCCGGACTATGAAGATACAATATCGAAGACTTCGTCCCATGTCCGGATAGGACTTTCCTTGGCGTGGAAGGCAAGCTTGGCGATATGATATGAAGATCTCCTCCCATTGTAACCGACTCTGTGTAACCCTATCCCTCTCCGGTGTCTATATAAACCGGAGAGTTTTAGTCCGTAGGACGAACAACAATCATACCATAGGCTAGCTTCTAGGGTTTAGCCTCTCTGATCTCGTGGTAGATCAACTCTTGTACTACCCATATCATCAATATTAATCAAGCAGGATTAGGGTTTTACCTCCATCGAGAGGGCCCGAACCTGGGTAAAAACATTGTGTCCCTTGTCTCCTATTACCATCCGCCTAGACGCACAGTTCGGGACCCCATACCCGAGTTCCGCCGGTTTTGACACCGACACAAGCCATTAAGCAACAGCTCATCCCTCCTTGATAGTATTGGCTTTTCCTATAGACTCAATGTGATCTTGGATCACTAAAATATAAAATGTAGAGTCTTGAGCTTTGAGCTTGAGCCAATCCTTTTGTCCTTAGCATTTTGAGGGGTCCACTTTTCTCATCCATGCCATGCCAATCATTGAGCTTTCCTGAAATATTCATCTTGAAATAGCATTATCTCAATGAGCTATATGTTGTTAGGAATTACCAAAACCATCGAGAGATAGTTGCACTTTCAATCTCCCCCTTTTTGGTAATTGATGACAACATATAGATCAAAGCTTCGACAAATGATAATAAGATTGAAAAACATTGTCGCTTTGAGAAGTATGTGAAATGTAAGAGCTCCCCCTAAATGTGTGCATAGTTTAAGATTTGCTTTGGACTGCAAATGCACAATGAGTTAGGATCATGAGTCACTCTTCCATGTCACATACATCTTGATGGACCTCTCAAAATGATAATGATTAAATACATGCACTCATCACCAAGCAAAGTGAATGATCATATAGAGATAAAATGATAATGTCATCCAACAAGCATTAAGGTAGCATAGGATCAAACACATGATCATCCAAGTATCTCACAAAAGCATAAAGTATCTCAAACAAGCAAATAAAGTTCAACCACCAAAACAAGAGAGAATAAAAGGCAACACTCTCTCTCGAAGCCTATGATCTATACATTTTTCTCCCCCTTTGGCAACAAGTTACCAAAATGTTCATAGAAAATGCATAGTACTAAATCGACTCTCAGGCTTGGTCTTCAGGTGGTGGCGTAGAGATGGCTCCTTGGACGAAGACTTCTGTTGATGTAGATGGAGCTGGTGGAGTAGGTGCTGGAGCTGGTTGCGCAGAAGCTGTAGCTGGTGCAGATGAAGTTGCTCTGGTGTCTGGAACATGCACTGCAGCTGATCTCTGACTCCTGGGTACTCGAGCAAAAGCATCAGTAGTATTCTTGCCCTTCCTCTCCTACATGTCATCCTGAAGTTGCTCAACAACTGACTGTATCTCAGTGACCTTCACATCCAAGTCATAGAACTTCTGCTCCATGATCCTCTCCGAGATCTCCTAGTTTTGAGTCAGGGTGGCCAATCCCTTCTCAATCCTCAGAGTGGAGGCAATCAAGTAGCCAAGCTGATCCTGCTTGCTCTTCAATAAGTACTGAGATGCCTCATCAATGGTTGGCATCTTTGCAGCCTTTTCAGTCCTTGCCTTCTCCTTCTTTGCTTGAGCTTGCACAGAAGATGGTTCATTTTCATCCATAACCACTGTGTTGTCCTCAAAATCTGGATAGATGGGCATGTGTTCCTTGTCCAAGAGGTATGTGCCAGTGCCCATCTTGGAGTTGATTAGCTCCTGGATCTGTGGGGCATACCCACAACTTCTCTTTTGGTCAGCAGTTGTTCTCTTGATAGTTTCCACTATGAGGCTCATGACCTTGAACTTTTGAGGCACATCAAATATGTGAAGTAGGTTGATAGCATGGCCTCTGATCATCTTGTGATCACCTGACTTAGGCAAAAGAGTGTGCCTGAGGATCCAGTTGATTGTTGGCAGTCCTGACAGAAGGTAATGTACTGATCCAAACTTGTGTTGCTCAACAATAGCACTTGGGATCTCTCTGTACATATGTGCCATGGAGTGGTCATCCTTCTTCTTCTTGGCATAGACATCCAAGTCATCCTCATTCTCCTTAGGTGCATTGATCAATTTTTCCAATTCTTCAACTGATGATTGGTACCTAGTACCTTCAGACATCCGGACAATCCCTTCCATCTGGGTAGAAGTGAGCTGTGGAGTAGAACTTCATAATAAGCTTATCATTCCACTTTGTGAGCTTCTGCCCCACAAAGCCATCCACTCCACAAGAATTGAGACTGTCATACATTCCTGGATAATGCTCTTCATTCTTCCTGATGTACTCCCAGTCCACCCATCTCATATCACAGACTATTGGCTTCTTGTCAAGCAGCACTGTCTCATAGAAGTCATGTTGTTCCTTTGCATGGAACCTGTAGTCCACAGCAGTTCTCCTCCTGACTGCATAGGGATCAGTCAATCTCCACTATCTGAGACCTGCATCCTTCCTCAGCTTCATATCCTCAACTACAGGATGAACATCATTGTGATCTGGAATTTTGGGCTTCAACTTTCTCAAGACATTTTCCTCATCATAATCTTCTTCAATAGCAGTTTCAGGCACTGGGGCCTTGTTCTTTTCTCCAGCAGGAATGTTCGTTGTATTCCTCTTGGGTGCAGATTTGGGCTTTGGAGCATCTGCCTTAGGAGCTTCTTTGGGCTTTGATGAAGCAGCCCTTGACCTGATGGCATCACCCATAAGCTTTGGGTGCTGGTGCAGCAACCTCTTCCTCTTCTTCTTCCATCATGGAAGGCTTTCCAACAACCCTGGCCATGGTCTTCTTGACCCTTTCCTTCCTCTTCTTCCCTTCTACAGCAGCCTCTTTGGGTTCAGATTCCAAAGATACTTGAGTGGAGGCTTTGGCTTTAGACATGGGAATTCTTTTGGCAGGTGCTTTGGTCTTCATACCAGGCTTAGTGGCAGCAGCTGTGCCATACTCCTTCTTGAGCACCTTCTTCTTGGAAGTGGCCTCATCCTCAACAGCCACATAGTCTTCATCCTCAGACTCTGAGGTTTTCTTCTATCTGGCCCTGGTGGCTGCCTTGGGAAAGTTGCTGGGTGTGCTCCTGCTTCCATCATCATAGCTGCTAGAGGGACTAGTGCCCTCACTCATCTGAACCTGCTCCTCAGACTTGTTCTGACTGTCACTTTGATCAGACATGTTGCAAACACTGACAGCAGACCCTGTGAATAGATATAGATGAGGTAGAGTAGATGAGCATCACAAAATACAGAGGTTTTTGCAAAAGAATGATTCAAAAACATAGTTTTAGTTTTCCACAGAAAGCATTTCAGATCGACCGATTTGTGAACTCAGTGATATCGAAGCAGCTTTTGGAACCTAAACTAGTGAACTCGGTCAGACCGAGTCACAGTTCGGTGGCACCGAGACTGCTAGGGTTTCAGAAAGTCCTGAACTCGGTCACACCAATTTGCAATTCTCGGCCAGACCGAGATTCACATGTACAATGGCCTTAGCCGAATCGGTGGAACCGAGTTCTACAACTCGGTTGGTCCGAGATGGTTTCGACGGTAACCTAACCCTAAATTTTCAATTCACAACTAATCTATGGAGTGTTTTCGCTGGATAAGATGATCTCAATCGTGGCAAGATACATGGAAAAACAATGTGCTAGGAATTCGGAGTGGGATTAGCACAAGGATCAAGTCCATACCCTAGTTCGGCGATGGACTTGCTATGGCGGCAACGGCGGAGACGATTTCCGTTGACGGCGGCAGAGACCAGCGGCGGGAGGCAGCTGGTGATGAGGAGGACGATCCGGAGACCCAGGGAGGCAAAGCAGGCTGAGCGCGGGCGAAAGAATTTGAAGAAATTTAAATTTTTTGGCCCGTGGGTATATATAGCCTGACCCTGTCGGTGTGACCAAGTGGAACAACTCGGTGGCACCGAGATGCATAACTGCAAGCAGTTACAGCAACTCGTTGTGACCGAAAAGTTCAAATTGGTTGCACCGAGATTGAAAACCTAGATCGACTTAGTGATCTCGGTATGACTGAAATGAAGGAATCGGTCAGACCAAAACGCACAAAGAAGTTTTGGAAGTTTAAGTCTATGACGAATCGGGGACTCCGAGTGCTCCTCACACAGAGTGGTTCTGTGGCACCCCGGCTCAGAGAAAACCTGAACGCCCCGTATTCCAGCCCAGAGATCGAGGAGAAGTCTTCTGGAAAATGGCACTGCTTAGCATAGAACAAACCAGCTTTCTATTATTACATGAATATGAATACAAGGTCTCCAATATTACAAGGAATAACATCGGTACGACGACGCTACGCCATCCTCAATTGCTCTATGCAAGCAGCAGAACAGCTCGAAGCAGCGGAATAACTGTAGCAGCGGAACAACAAAGATGGTGATGAACTCCACTCCACAGGGACTCTGGCTGGAACGCTTATCCTAGCTCGCACGGACGGAAAGCACAATTAGCAAGCAATCAAATCCGGCATGACCTGCAAACTGGCATGACACGCCAGGTTAGTACGTTGAATGTACTTGCAAGCTCACAATAATCCAGAAGCATTCAAGGCAGACAACAGCATGGCAATTACAGGTTAAACAGGAATTATCATGATATCACCAGAACAATATAACATGGCATGACCAACATAAACATGATACAACTATCTGAACATGAACATATTAATCCGACAATACTAGCATGCAACATAATGATACTATATGCACCATTTAATCTGCTCGGGTTACCTCGTAACCAACTCATGCATCACTTACCAACCTTGGACATCACACGATCATCTCAGGATCAAATCAAGCTTGGTATAAACAATATCATAGCGATCATTAAATAACCACAAGGAGCTTGATCTTTACCCACGACTCTCGTACAACATCATGCATATACAACAACTCGGTATCCTCGATACCACCGTGATCCTTACGGCGATCACAACCACGACCAACACCTAGTGTCAAACCGAGATCCTTACGGCAAACACAACCCGACCAATACATGGCCCGTGATCCTTACGGCGATCGCAACCCGACCACTACATGGCCCGTGATCCTTACGGCAATCACCACCCGACCAACACATGGCCCATCTCGTTGTTATTAAACACATTATTTTTATTACTGTTGACTCATGGTGTGACCTTCTCTCGACCTGGGCCCTTATCCGCGGGCGCGGCTATCGATAGATTAATATACACTCTACAGAGGTTAGTACATTGTACCCACACTACGGAACCCATGGCCTCGCACTCCCATTCGTGTGGACCAACGGTGTTCTGACAAAACCGATCTATTGCCATGACACTCTCCCGGCCACTCCGACTCACTCCTCACTGAGCTAAGTCATGGGTGGCCCCGTGTCTACCTCCAGACACAACGACCACCGTCGTGGCCCGATCCACTCTGGGACCCTTGCGCAAAAATTAAATCAAAACCGGGCACACAAGGTTATGCTCCACCTACCTGATCAGGGTAGCACGCGCCCATAACCTTCCCTCATTGGAGGCACCGGGGAGGCACAACAATAGACCCAGTTAGGATCGTCCCATACCGGTAAGCGTGGTTGCACTGGTCAGCATCGATTCAGCGGCACCATGACTCAGCCAATAGTTGTTCAAGTTAAATTTAATCTGGTTAAACTTGAATGCAAATATGCTAAGCCATGATAAAATAACATGATGCCAACAATAATACATGAACATGATATCAACATCATCATGAGGGTATCACATAACCATCCATCATATCAACAATAACTCATATCCACTAAGCATGGCATACTGACTAGCATGACCATCTACATCATCAACATGTACTACTAGCAAGCATAAACATATGACAGGTAATACTAGCAGGTATAACATGATCACGGAGTACAAAACAACATAGCATAACAGTGAACATGCAAATCTGAACATCACCGGAACAACAATAGCCAACTTTTCAACAAGCAAACATTTATTAAATATTCAAGTTGAAAACCATGGCTACTGCATGGCTATCATGCAAGTGGGTATTGTGGCTTGCCTGGGGATGAAGAAGGCACCGGGGAGAAGTGCGGTGAAGCCGCGGAAAGATTCGCTTGAAAACGTACTCTCTCGGAGGGGGCTGGTTAAGGGCAGGGGCAAAATGGTCATTTTCAGTATGCTAAAACATAATTAAAGTGACACTAACATAAAGGGCTCGACGATACGAAGAAGTGAGCGTTGGTTTCACCTCAAACGGAGTTACGGATAAAAAGTTATAAGGGTTTTACTGCTAGGGACCTATCTGTAAACAAATATTTTACAGATTGGGCCAAAACAGAAAACTGGAAAGTGTATTCGGCGGTTTACGTCTCCACTTATCCAGCGTGGCAGTGGGGGCCCGTGGCACTGTACGGCTGACGAGTGGGGCCCGCCTTATCCATCTCTTCTCTCTCCTCTCTTCTCTTCTTCCTCTCCCCCTCTCCCGACGAAGAACAGAGGAGAGGTGGGGCGGGGCTCGGCGCGTCTGGCTCCGGCGACTCCGGTGGTCACCAGCGAGGGCGAGGCTGCCAGAGGTACCAGGGGGAAGCGCCATGCTCGCCTGAACCGGTTGGGGGCGCTCAGGAGGAGCGGGGTCGCGGCGGCTTGCAGCCATAGAGAGCACGGCGGCGGCGACTAAGCTCGGGGACGGCAACAACAGAGGCTTCGACGGTGGGATGGGAGGGCAGGGAGGCTCGCCGGAGTGTAGGGAAGGCTATGGTGGTGGCTAGAGGGAGAGAAAGAGGCTGGACTGCCCGAATTTAGGAGGGGGCCGACGTCGGGCACGACGGCCATGAGAGGGACAGAGAGCTCTTGGAGCTTGGACGAGAGGCTGGGAGGGATCCAGGGAGTGGTGTGAGGCTGGAGGTGAGCTCGAAAGGCTCGGGGAAGGGCTATTTATAGCCGGGGCAAGGAGGGGAGATCGTGGCACGTCCGCGGCTACGTGTCCGTGCCCCGGCGATGGGCACGCGCGGCCAAGGGTCACGGCGAGGGGTTGCAAGGCGACGAGGGAGGACGCGGACGAGGCACAGAGCTCACGGGGTCGAGGGGAGCAGAGGAAGAAACATCCGAACACCATTAAGTCTCGGTCGGCCACAGTGCGCCCGTGGGCACTCGTTGGCGAGCGTCGGCGAGGAAGCTACCGGAGGGGGAGAGGGGTCCAGGGTGAAGAGGACGACGATGCTGAGCTGTGAGACACCTGGGGACAAGCTAGAATCGGTCGGAGCGACGATGCCGAGGCCAACAGTGGCTAGACCACCATTTTGGCTGGCTGTCCTCGTGGTCACCACTGGCATGGCGTGCTCTGTTTTTTTACTGAGGCTAAATCATGTCTACCGTGTAGTCCTTCCAGCGTGGAGTATTACTAAGGTAAATAGACAGGCAGAGACAAAGAGAGTGGAGTAAACCAAGCTCCACAAGTTTGCTGTTGCAAACTTGGCAAGATCCTAGAGGTAAAACCAGAGAGGTTGAATGGTAGAAATGTTGTCTGGGGGCTTTAGCTATGGAGGGACTACAGTCCTGGGGAGTTTGAGAGTAAAAGGATCAAGATTTACTGCAGTTGCTTTGCAATTGCATACTTGGTCCAGAAATGAAGATCATTAAGATGCACTCACATGGAGTGTCTACTTGAGCTAAAATTTGGCAGAGCTTAGGCATTGGTCATATGAAGATGATGTAAAAAGCTCATGCCAAATGGACAAGCCAAAATAGCACTTGCTTCACAAACATCTTCCCTGGACAGAAACTTGAAATAATTATGGTGGTCAAATGGCTCACTGAAATGATGCCAAAATGGGTGGAGAGATGTTTTATGGGTAGAATAATGATCTGGTAATTTATCAGGATTTTTGAAGCAATATAAAATATACGTGCTTCACAACCTGGAAATTTTGCCAGAAACAAAGATTTGTGCCTGTGCTCACATAGATGATTGGATTGGGCTGAAAATGGGTGGAAGGGGTTAATATGAGCACCTTAAGGAGTGTGCAAAAGTTCAACTCATTTGGGTACTCCTAGCTAGTACTTCCTTAACAAAGCCATCTGTCTGACAGAAACTTTGAAAATTCACTGAGGAAGATTTGCTAGGCAAATAAATTTGAACTTGTGCATGAGGCAATTATTTGGACATATAAACATGACCAAAAAGGTTGGGAGTCAGTAGGAGAAATATAAATGACACTTCCTTCACAAAGTTACATTCAGGGCAGAATAGGAAATGAATTATTGGAGGATTATTTTTGAACATGGCAATGAAAAGTTTTGCCATATTTGATCAAGATATGACCCAAACAATTTATGAGAATTATTTGGGAATTTAAGGAGTGAGGGAAATATAGGTTGCTTCACAACCTAGGGCAATAGGAGTTATTCCTTTAATAGAAAAGGAATATTCCCAATAAAAAGAAGGAATATTGGGATTTGGGCTAGGATGGAAATGACAGGTGAGGGAGTCCTGGATTAGGGGGTGTCCGGATGGCCGGACTAAGACCTTTGGCCGGACTCCCGGACTATGAAGATACAAGATTGAAGACTCCGTCCCGTGTCCGGATGGGACTTTCCTTGGCGTGGAAGGCAAGCTTGGCGATACGATATGAAGATCTCCTCCCATTGTAACTGACTCTGTGTAACCCTAGCCCTCTCCGGTGTCTATATAAACCGGAGAGTTTTAGTCCGTAGGACGAAAAACAATCATACCATAGGCTAGATTCTAGGGTTTAGCCACTCCGATCTCCTGGTAGATCTACTCTTGTACTACCTATATCATCAATATTAATCAAGCAGGAGTAGGATTTTACCTCCATCGAGAGGGCCCGAACCTGGGTAAAAACATCGTGTCCCTTGTCTCCTGTTACCATCCGCCTAGACGCACAGTTCGGGACCCCCTACCCGAGATCCGCCTGTTTTGACACCGACATTGGTGCTTTCATTGAGAGTTCCTCTGTGTCGTCGCCTTTAGGCCCGATGGCTTCTTCGCTCGACAATCGCAATACGGTCCGGGATGAGACTTTTCTCCCCGGACAGATCTTCGTATTCGGCGGCTTCGCACTGCGGGCCGACTCATTTGGTCATCTGGAGCACATCGAAAGCTACGCTCCTAGCCGTCAGGTCAGGTTTGAAAGCTTAAACTACACAACCGACACCCGCGGAGACTTGATCTTCGACGGATTCGGGCCACGACCGGGCGCGCCGCACTATCTCGATGGGCATGATCTAGCTCTGCCGCTGGACAGCGACCAGAGCGTCGCTCAGGTGTTCACTCCGACCATTAGTTCGGAGCCGACTGCGCTAGCCAGGGACGGACGGTTGGAAGCCACCCCAGGAGCCGCAATCTCTGCGTCTATAGAGCCGAATACCAGCCAAGTCCTTTGCAAGGCCGGTAACTCCAAGGTGCCGGGCTCCGTTCCGGACTCTGAATATTCTGCACCCCTTTCGATCGAACCCGATCGGGCTCCGATCACGGAGTTCACCGCCGCGGACGTCTTTCAGCACTCGCCCTTTGGCGATATCCTAAATTCGCTGAAGTCCCTCTCTTTGTCGAAAGAACCCCGACCGGACTACGGTCGGGGTGGTTGGGATGCGAACGACGAAGTTCGAAACCCACCCACCACCCCCTTGATAGCCACTGTCGAAAATATAACCGACATGCTCGATTTCGACTCCAAAGATATCGACGGTATGGACGCCGATAAAGGAGACGATCAAGAATCAGCACCTATAGGGCTCCGGAAAACCACCTCATCATACGATGTATGCATGGTGGACACATACAACAGAAACGACAACGAGGACCAAAAGGATGCTGCCAGGGATCGCTCCCCCGAAAAACAATCAAAGCGGCGGCGTAAGCGCAAGGCCAAGCCCCACCTCGACAAAGACCCAGCAATAGAGCAGGGTGAGTCAACAGACGATGAACATGCCGTCGAGAATCCGTCCAAGCAGGGCGGACAATCTGAACAACCAATCCTCGGGAAAGATAATAGCCCGGACGACCTCACACCAGACAAATTGCTGGAACATCAGAACCTCCACCAAAGGCTCGTCGCCACTGCACGTAGCCTGAGAAAGCAGAAGTGAAGGCTCAAGACAGCGGAAGATGCACTCAGGATCAGATGGGGAAAAGTACTCAATACCGCACACAAGTACGGCAGTAGTCGCCACACAAAGAGCTATCCGAAGCAGAAACTACTACTGGAATTTGATGAAGAGGCCACAAAGCCACCACAGTCAAAAAATAAGGAAGCCACAAGGTCGGATAGACGACCCTACGATCAATCTCACGCATCAAAGGACGCCGCACTCAATATGGCGCGTGATCCGCCCAAGAATTCGCACCAGAAAACTGGCCCAACCAGATCCATCTATAGGCCAAGAAAGCAAGCTCCAATGAGTGATGCAACGCAAAAATACCCGAACATCGCGGCACGCCTAAATACAGGGGCGCCGCACACCCCCTATATTTTACCGATGAGGTGCTGGATCATGAATTCCCAGCTGGATTCAAGCCAGTAAACATAGAAGCATACGATGGAACAACAGACCCTGGAGTCTGGATCGAGGACTACATCCTCCACATACACATGGCCAGAGGAGATGACCTCCACGCCATAAAATACTTACCCCTTAAGCTCAAAGGGCCAGCCCGGCATTGGCTTAAAAGCCTTCCCGAAAACACCATGGGAAGTTGGGCAGTGCTTGAGGATGCTTTCCGGGCAAATTTTCAAGGGACCTATGTCCGGCCCCCGGATGCAGATGATCTGAGTCATATAACTCAGCAGCCTGGAGAGTCAGCCCGGAAGCTCTGGAACATATTCCTTATCAAAAAGAATCAGATAGTCGACTGTCCGGACGCAGAGGCCCTAGCAGCTTTCAAACATAGCGTGCGAGACGAATGGCTCGGCAGACACCTCGGCCAAGAAAAGCCGCGAACAATGGCCGCGTGAACAAGCCTCATGACCTGCTTCTGTGCAGGAGATGATAGCTGGTTGGCAAGAAGCAGCACCAGCGACCCGAATACGTCCGAACCCAGAGATGGGAACGGGAAGCCGCGCCATAACAAAGAACCGCACCGGATAAAGGACAACAGCCCGATGAGCATGGCAGTAAATGCCGGATTCAAAAGCTCTCGGCAAAATCAGAAAAAGCTGCCCCCCAAAGACGATAGGGACGAGCTATCCAACCTCAACAAAATTTTGGACAAAATATGACAAATCCACAGCACTCCGGGGTGACCTGCAAACCATACCCACAGAGATTGTTGGGTCTTTAAGCAGTCCGGCAAGCTTAACGCCGAACACAAAGGGCTCAACACACCAAGCGAAGATGACGATGCACCCAACGAGCAGATCACCAGAGAACAAAAGAAGTTCCCACAAGAAGTCAAGACAGTAAATCTACTTCATGTGACGAAAGGGAAGAATAGAACGACACCTACAACGACACGCGCCATACAGCCAGCCCCGGAGGAGCAACCCCACTGCTTGTTACAACCAATCACCTTCGATCATCAGGATTACTCTAGAGGACACCAGAACGCAGGCTGGACTGCCTTGGTCCTAAATCCAATCATTAACGGACTCCAATTTACAAACGCCCTTATGGACGGCGGCAGCGACTTGAACCTGTTATATCAGGACACAGTCCGCAAACTCGGGGTAAACCCAGTCGTAATCCACCTCGGCAACACTTCCTTTCAAGGAGTAACGCTAGGTTCGGATACCCCAAGTATGGGTTCCCTTACGTTAGAAGTCACGTTTGGATCACCCGAGAACTTCCGAAGCGAAATTCTAACATCCCACATCGCCCCATTCGTAAGTTGCTATCAAGCGCTACTGGGACGTGAAGCTTTCGCCCGCTTTAACGCAATACCGCACTACGCATCCCTTACACTTAAAATGCCCGGTCCAAGGGGCATCATTTCATTACAAGGGAACATAAATTGATCCCCAAAAGTACGGACAGGGGTGCGGCTGCCTAGACAGCCGCCCACAAATCCAGCCCTACTATCCCGGACACGGCTAGACGAGTCCGGCGTCAACATGCTCAAATAGCCGCATACCCTCGTGCAAGGGGCTCCGTGTGCTCATGCCCGGAGACAATACGGCCCAACTCTTGCTCCAACTATATCTTATTTATTTCGATATAGATTTCTCACACGCTTATTTTTTACTAAGTTCCTCTCTTTCGCAGACGAACATCGTGCTACACCCGTCCAGGATATGGCACAACGGAGACACATGCGCAGACGTGCAGCAGGGACCCGTTCCAAGGATTCTTTTTAGATTAAGACCCTGCATAAACCTTTTTTACTGTCTCTTGTTGATAACATCCCCCGGTTTTCTCTATAGCCGAGGAGGAGGCTGGCGTCTTGGCATGTGGGCACGCCAGAATTTTTGCACATACCTGGACACTAGGGGCTTTTTTACCAAGGGCTCTATCTCGGCCCGTCTTCATAAAGACCGAATACCTTAGGGAGTGTTCGGCGTCGCGAGTTTGGCCCTATATGCATCAGCTCCGAATCATGTCTTTGGTCAAATGTTGGGTTTGCCCGGCTCCTGTGTTTTGTTGCCTTACGTTCCGTTATATCGGCTAACGCAGCACCAGGAGAACTACTGCGATTGTGCCCCGATTCGGCCGGGTGAGCACCTCAGTAGAGAAAGCCGAAAACTGACTGTCATGATATAGCGAGAGACTGGTCAACCACTCGATGACTTTCGGAATCTTTAGGATTCCCCCGCATTAATGAAGGGCCGCTTCCCGATCAGGCACACTCGCGCCCTGAATTCGGGCGAGCGCGGTGCCCCTAGGTGCTATTCAGTAGTCCCACTGTCAAACTCCTATGGCCAAGTGAAAGTGATAAAGCATTATAGTCCGGTTGCCTAGCTCGCCGTGCCACCACCTCCTTTGTAGGACCAAGACGTTGGATTATATGTGAAAAGGCGCCTTTTTGCGAACACCCCCGCATTCTATGCGTGGGGGTTGAAGCCAACGACTGCCATCTTTCAGGTTATATACAAATATATACATTAAACGGCCGCACAGGAGGCATCATGATTCTTGCAAGCACAAGTATAAAAAAGCTTTTTTCATAAAAACACAATTCGTCTTACAAATAGTATAAGCTATTCGAACACAACATCCTTCGAGCACTGCGACTCTATTATACGAGCGCCAGGAAGAACTTCCTCAAAATAGTGCTTGGCAGGTACTCGGCTTTCGTCCGAATCCGGGGACGCAACAATACTGGCCTTCATATTTGCCCAGTATGTCTTGACACGGGCAAGAGCCATCTGTGCACCCTCTATGCATGCCGACCTCTTCATTGCATTAGCATGCGACACCGAACCAAGGAATTGTTGCACCAAGCCGAAATAACTCTCCGGCTCCGGCTTCTCCGGCCACAGACGACTCGCAACATACTTCATGGTGAGTCCGGATAATCTATTCAGCTCCGCCCAGGCGGCTAAACGGTCGGATACTGATAGTGGGCGTTCTAGATTGTGGTACTGCAACCCAAAAAGCTCTTCCAATTCATGGTCACCTCGGCTGCGGAAGTGTTCGGTCGCGTCCGCCACACTTGCGGCCAAATCTAGATAAGAGTTTTCCGAACTCCACTGCTGGTCTAATGGAGCATACTTGGGGTCTCCGAACTTCATCCGCGGCATATAAGGCTTTTCAGCCGTGATATCTCCGGCCTAACGCAGCTCCTCCGTCATCGCTCTCATGGCAGAGCGAGTATCCTTGGCTTCGGCAGTGATCTTTTCAAAACCCTTCTGAGCCGCCCTATCTTCTTGTTCAAGCAATCTACAGCGGTCGGTAGCATCCTTCAATTTTATGTCCATCTCGGCCATTTCCTTCTTGCTCTGGCAGTGAGCAGCCTGTTCGGCTTTTAGCTCTTCAGCCGCTTTAGTGGCAGCCGCATCACTCTTCCTTGCTTGCTCCTTTGCTCGGGCAAGTTCCTCCTGAAGGTTCTCCACGGCAGCAGCACCATCTACATAAAACATATATAAGGCCCAAGCATCAAGCTCCTATTACTGGGTGTCTTTTGAACATACCTTGAGCCTCGTCTAGCCGCTTATGTACAAGCGCGATGTCGGCATCTGCTACGTCAAGTTGCCGCTTTAGTTCGGCAGATTCATCAGTCCGGCTAGCCACCGAACGCCTCGCCACCTTCATGGAATAGGCGGCACATTATACCTGGGATTATGATCCTCTGTGCGCCGTCACTCGTGACGACACACAGAGTCTCAAGGGCTACTATTCATACAGGGCACATTTAATATGCGGCTCTACCAAAAGGTACACCTTTTTACATACCTCAAAGCCTGTTAGTAAACTCCTGGCAGCCTCGTACAATCCGCTTTCCGCGGATAAAATCCTTCCAATCACCGTATCCATCAACATACGGTGATCTCCTGAGATGGACGCCCTACTAAGCAGATCCTTCAGCCCCTCCACCGGCGCGCAAGAGGGTGCCGGACTAGTCTGACGACCTTTCCCAGGGTCCGGACTTGAAAAAACCCTCCGGGACGATACCTCGGGGTCGTCAGCCTCGTGAGACGGTGGAACAAGGGGAGGCATTTCACTCTCTATCATCTCTGGACGAAGATCCCCTGAAGATGAGCTCTACGGAGAAGGGTTGAGATCCGAACTGCAAGATAATGTTTCGGTTATTTTCCTCAGGAATAAAACATGAATGTGATTCATTATGGAACCCCTCCCTTCACTTACGCCTCGGGGGAGAGCGGGTCCCCTTTAGGGGGCGATTCGGCTGGGGCGTTCTCCGGTGCCGAATCCTCTGACGAAGATTTCTTTCCCCGTTTTGACGTTATCACCCCCGGGTCTTCAGAGGCAGTCCTTTTCTTTCCCTGGTCGGAAGAATTTTCGATTCTTCCCTTACTAACGGCCTCCTTCGTGGAGGCGGTAGCTCCTTGGTCCCCCCCTTCGCCTTCCGCCAACGGCACGGCCTCCAGCATCCTGGTTAGCATGGGATTTGGCATGCTCTCGGGCAGGGGGGCTGGACACCTGATAAGCTTTGCTTTCGCTATCCACTCCTGTTCAAAGGGCAACTCTGCTAAAGGGTAGATTTGATAAAACTATGCATGGTATGTTCAAATACGAGGCTACTTACTTTAGCATCGGGGCGGTTGCAGCTCAGACCTGCATCCTTGGACAAATCCGGACACCTTGCTTGTGATTCGAAGAACAATTTGTACATCTCCATGAGTGTCATTCCCATGAATTGTTGTAGGACTCGTGGTCCCTCCGGATTGAACTCCCACAAGCGGAGAGGTCGACGTTTGCAGGGCAGTGTGCGGCGAATCACCATGACTTGCGCCACTACAGTCAGATTGATATCTCTTTCTAGAAGATCTCGAATACGGCCCTGCAACAGGGGCACATCTTTTGGCGGCCCCCAGATAAGTCCTTCATTAACCCATGACGCCAGCCGTGGTGGGGGACCCGAGCGAAAAGTAGGCGGTGCCACCCATGTGGTGTCCCTAGGGGCTGTGATGTAAAACCAGTCCCGTTGCCATAAGCCGAGCTCCTCTTGAAAAGAGCCTTCGGGCCATGGAGCGTCATCCATCTTGCTTATTGTAGCCCCTCCACACTCAACGTGCTGCCCCCTGATCACTTTCGGTTCCACTTTGAAAGTTTTTAGCCACAATCCGAAGTGAGGGGTGATATGGAGGAAGACCTCGCACACGACAATGAATGATGAGATCTGGAGGATGGACTCTGGAGCTAGGTCGTGGAACTCCAGCCCGTAGTAAAACATGAGCCCCCTCACAAAGGGATCGATCGGGAAGCCTAGTCCCCGAAGGAAATGAGATGCGAACACCACGCTTTCACCGGGCTGGGGAGCAGGAACAGCTTGCACTTGAGTAGGCAGTCTATGCGAGATTTCGCCGATTAGATACCTGGCATCTCTTAGCTTTCGCAAATCTTCTTCCGTAATGGAGGAAGGCATCCACTGGCCTTGAGGGTCGGAGCCGGACATCTTCGAAGGTCCGAAGCGCCTAAAACTAGAGCTTTGGGTGTTGGAACTTGAAGCGAGGGGCGGATTCGATTGATTTAAGAACAAGGGAGCTGGGCCTTGGTTCCTTTATAAAGGAGGTGAATACCAAGAGCCCTCCCCGTAACCGTTTGAGACTCGCTTTCAATTAGGGAGTCATACCTAAGTCACGGCTGGGTTACCCACGCCCGTATTGATGAGAATCCCGGGATAAGGGGACACGATCTCTGCTTTGACAAGACGTGCCAAGAAAACAGCCTTGCTAAACGTGCCGAGGTGGAACGGTAAAATGAATAAAAGCCTGGCCGTGGCATGATGTCACGCCGTGGAATACGTTAGCAGATTCGATTGATGCAAACATTATTCTCTCTACGGTGGAACGTGGAACTTATTTTGCAGAGCCGGACACTACCCTGGTGTTCAACATCTTCTACGGAATATTCGGAGGAGGAACCCGCCTTGCAATGCCGAAGATAACTTGCGCGCCGGACTCGTCGTCATTGAAGCGTGGTTCAGGGGCTACTGAGGGAGTCCTGGATTAGGGGGTGTCCGGATGGCCGGACTCCCGGACTATGAAGATACAAGATTGAAGACTCCGTCCCGTGTCCGGATGGGACTTTCCTTGGCGTGGAAGGCAAGCTTGGCGATATGATATGAAGATCTCCTCCCATTGTAACGGACTCCGTGTAACCCTAGCCCTCTCCGATGTCTATATAAACCGGAGAGTTTTAGTCCGTAGGACGAAAAACAATCATACCATAGGCTAGATTCTAGGGTTTAGCCACTCCGATCTCCTGGTAGATCTACTCTTGTACTACCTATATCATCAATATTAATCAAGCAGGAGTAGGATTTTACCTCCATCGAGAGGGCCCGAACCTGGGTAAAAACATCGTGTCCCTTGTCTCCTGTTACCATCCGCCTAGACGCGCAGTTCGGGACCCCCTACCCGAGATCCGCCGGTTTTGACACCGACAACAGGGTCTAGGGAAAGATTTGGATATGACAAGCCACTCTGGAAGCAAAGAAGAGGTCATCTTCTTTAGTTTCTAGACCACAAAGCCACGGAAAAAGAAAACTCCGGCAAAAACCTCGGAAAAACAAAAGAAAAAGAAAGGGCCAAAAATCAGGCTATGACAGGTTCGAATCTGACTTGATCAAACTTTGTGATGTAGCATGAATAGAGTTTGAGACAAGAAAAGCATAGATAGCTAGAGAGGGTTCTTAGGCATTATTGTCCATCCAGTTGGCAAAAGAAAAAGGAACCAAACAATCAAAACAACAAGTGGATGTCCTCGAATGAGTAAAATATGCAACCAACATGCTCACACAATAAAATGGCAAAGGAAATATGTGGCAAAGCATGCACAGCCAATTCTAGCATATATCAAGCAATTGGCGATGACTAGGTCATCTATATATGAGTATATTGACTTAGGAGTCAAATGAGAACATTTGATCAGAGGTCATACACATCGTTTTAAGCTCAAGTGGGGTTACCACTTTTACATAAAGCATTGTTGTGTTCACACCATTAGAGTTGCTTTGACTCAATTCTTAGAGTAAAGCTCCCCCTAGATGTGAGATCCCCCTAAGAGGGATGAACTAACCTTGGGTTTTGTCGATGATGACTTCATATAGGTGTTGAATATGTGGATGCTCAATGTTGATGTAGATCATTTGGAGCAATCCTTTGGAGTGAGTTGCACTTTCAATACCTACACGGGTTAGTCCCACAAGGAACAAGCAAGGATATCCATAGACATAGAGTGATGCACACAGAAGATGATGTCTATGAAAGCATTAGGTTACCTTGTCCCTTGTCTTACCAACAAGAGAGTTTGTGACTCCTTGAACTAGTGCAAGATGTGGAAGTTGATTGCACTTGTTCTTGCCAAAATGATATGAGTGAAATATGTTGGCGGAGTCACCCTCAAGAACTCTCTAGTTCTTGTCCTTCGGGATCCACATCATCTTGATGGGAATCCTTGGAGTTGTAGTCATACTTGATGAAGTAGAACTTGATGTAGTCTTGGGAACCCACTTGACCAAGGCCTTAGGAGCTTCTTCAAATGCATCAATCTCCTCTTGAAGCTTATGTCACACCCAATATGCGATACTATCCTAAAGAGACTCGAAGGTCCCACCAAGTATAGAACCGCATATTGAAACACTTTTGCAAGGTGGATATCATTACATCAACATTACATAATAGATGGGGATACATACCAAAGGCATACAGTGCCACACAAATACAACATCAACTTACATCAGAACATCATCCGACTACGGATGAAACACAAACAGAAACTCAAATGACATCCACCCTGCTAGCCCAGGCTGCCGACCTGGAACCTATCCCTAGTCGAAGAAGAAGCAGAAGAAGAACTCCAAAACAAGCAAACATCACTCTCGCGTCATGATCATCGCATAACCTGCACCTGCAATTGTTGTCGTAGTAATCTGTGAGCTACGAGGACTCAGCAATCCCATTACCATCGGTATCAAGACTAGCAGAGCTTAAAGGGTAAGGAAGGGGTAAAATGGTGAGGTTGCAGCAGCGACTAAGCATATATGGTGGCTAACATACGCAAATAAGAGCGAGAAGAGAGCAAACGGAACGGTCGTGAAGCTAGCAATGATCAAGAAGTGATCCTGAACTCCTACTTACGTCAAACATAACCCAAAAACCATGTTCACTTCCCGGACTCCGCCAAGAAGAGACCATCACGCCTACACACGCGGTTGATACGTTTTAATTCGTATCTGGTGTCAAGTTATCTACAACCGGACATTAACAAATTCCCATCTGCCACATAACCGCGGGCACGGCTCTCGAAAGTTTATACCATGCTGGGGTCTCCCAACTTAGCCCATGATAAGCTCTCGCGATCAATGAAGGATATTCCTTCTCCCAGGAAGACCCGATCAGTCTGGGAATCCCGCTCTACAAGACATTTCGACAATGGCAAAACAAGACTAGCAAGACCGCCCGATGCGCCGACATCTCGATAGGAGCTGCACATATCTCGTTCTCAGGGCAACACCGGATGAGCAATCCGTACAACTAAAACCAGACGTCAAATTTCCCTGAGGGGGCGCTGCAAAGGGCTCTAGTTCAGACCAGCACTTAGAGAAGCACTGGCCCGGGGGGGGGGGGCTAAAATAAAGATGACCCTTGTGTTAATTACTCCCAACGGAAAAGTAGGAGGTGGTGAGGCAGATGGTAAAACCAAGGTTGGGCCTTGCTGGAGGAGTTTTATTCAAAGCAAACTGTCAAGGGGGTCCCATAAATCACCCAACTGCGTTAGGGACGCAAAATCCGGGAACATAATACCGATATGAGGGAAACTAGGGCGGCAAGAGTGGAACAAAACACCAGGCATAAGGCCGAGCCTTCCACCCTTTACCAAGTATATAGATGCATTAATAATATAAGAGATATTGTGATAGCCCAACATAAACATAAATCCAACATGGAGCAATCTTCATCTTCACCTGCCACTAGCAACGCTATAAGAGGGGCTGAGCAAAAGCGGTAACATAGCCAAGCAACGATTTTCTAGGAAGGGCGAAAAGGTTAGAGGCTGACATGGCAATTTGGGGAGGATTGAAGAACAAGTGATAGGAAGCGCATCATAGCGATAGAACGAAGCAACTAGCATAGCAATGATAGTAATGAGATCCAAAGTGATGGTCATCTTGCCTGAAATCTCGCAAGGAAGAAAAACGAGTATATGAAGAAGACGAACGGATGAAGCCGAACCAAGCATAGACGAACGAATCCTCACGATCGCAGCGAAACAGGAACTATCGAGAAGAAGCACATAACATAGTAAACACACCACACATATACCTGACATGATGCTCAACCAAGCATTATGCAAGAAAAAGCTACATGAAACTACTCACGGCAAGAGATGATGCAAACAAGAGCAACACATCAAGGCAAGTTTAAATGAGGCCGGAAACAACATATAACAATTCCGGTAGGTCCTCATATGCAAATTTCGAAATTGGTCCAGAACTGAATAAACCTTATGTTCAAGTAGTTAAACAGCAAGTTAAAATGCACCAAGATGATCTACACGAGATTCTAGTCAAGTTATATATAAAGTTCATTTAATTCAGAGTTACGATATAGAAGATATGAGCAAAACTAGTTGAACATGGCATTGATGCAAAAGGCCTTCAAACATCAAGCAAACACTCTCAAAACAAGGATGCAACATGGTAAGATGAAACTACATGCAATTCTAAGCAAGTTTCATATAGAGCACACTCAAAACGGAGCAATGGTTCAACACATACACTCTAGAAGTTTAAAGGATAAGCTGTCCAAAACAGCAACTAGACATCTAGCAAGCATCAAAACAATATGCTACAACATCTCAACGTGAAAAAAAGGCATGGGCATGAAGTACAGGTAAAGCATGACAAAACCTGAACATCGAGCTATCTCCAGAAATCACTAGAACATGCTCAAAAGGACATGGCAAGATTGCAAATAATAATAGTTTCAGACATAGCAGAAATAACATCAGGTCGCAATGTTTAGAGCTATCAAACAACATGCTACAGGATCTTAACATGGCAAACAAAGGCATGGCATGCTCATACTAAATACAAAGAACAATACTCACTTACTGAACTTATCCCAAAGATCAAAAGAAAACATGGTAGCATCCATGCAAACATGGAAAATGATGACAAATTCAGACATGGCAGGAACAACGATAAATAGGCATGTTGGTGAGCTTGTACCAATCACCATAGAGAAATAAATGGCATGAAAAGGTGATAAACAGTAATAAGACATGTTTATGAAGCTAAGCATGGCAAGAGAAAGTTCATAGGGTACATGGATCACTAGCAAAGCTCATGGAAAAACTGAACTTATTGTTAACAGGCTGACAACAACATTATTTAACAACTTTGGAGCAAGATTGCAACAAGCTACAGAAGGCCATAAATTCAACTAGGGGCATGTATTGATAGAGCATGACATGTGTAACAAAACATCCTTAGTGAACATCTCCATATTATGCATAGAATGACTTGTAGAAGCAGATTTACATAACATCATGATATAACAGATTCAGCCTAGCAAAACAGTAACAACAAGTACCCTACTTCACGAGCTCGATGCACTCACTACAAGAATCACAAAAATACATGCATGGCACCACTGTGAAGAGGGCATGATGTAGTACAAAGCACATGTAGAGCTCATGCTCATAGGATGCACACACAAAATGCAATGAAAAAGATAAATCACCAAGTTTTGTTAACAGACAGCAATTAACATCATGTAGCACTCTTGCAACGATGATTTGGGAATCAAGATGGACTCAAACAAGCATGGCACAATGGAATGAAATCAACATCATCTCATGATGAACAGTTTGATATACTATAGGCATGCAACGGAGCAGCACACAGGAAGTTATGGCATCTCAAACATGCACACATAATAACAGAAAACTGGGACTTCGACGAAAATATACCCTCCGAAAAGTCAACGCGGGACGAGACGGTGCGGGACGGAGGGATCCGGGGACGCGGGGCGCCGTTTGGTTCGGATCCCGGTGGATCTCGTCCCACCTGGACGGATCTGACCGGATCCGAACTCCAGCGAGGGCGGCGGCCTCCGGGGAGGGGCGGTGATGCGGGGCTCCGGCGAGGGGAGCCGGTGGATGGCGAGGAGGCCCCAGGGAGGCACGGATCGGCGACCTGGGGCGGCGCACAGCGAGTCGGCGGTGGGGAACGGGCGGCGTTGCGGGCGGAGGAGCACCGCTCCGGCGGCGGGGTCGGCGAGTCGACGACGGGGAACCCAGGCGGCGGCAGGCGAGGGCTGCGCGGTGGTGGAGGACGCTCGGCGGCGGGGGAGGCGGCACCGGGCGGCGAGGTCGAGGCGGCAGCGCGGGTCCGAGGCGGCGGGGCGGCGCCAGTGGGATCACGCCGGTGAGGGGCGGGCGGCGCTCTCCGGGAGAGGCATGGGCGAGCGGGCGTGGGATCGGGCCCGGGGCGGCCCGAATTGGGCTTCCCGTGGGCCTGTCGGGCCGCGCGGGGTGGGAGGAGAGAGAGGGTGAGGTGCCGCGCTGCGAGTGGGCGAGGGCGGTGGAGCGATGAGGTGGCGGCGGCTGATTCCCGGAGTGAGGTGTCCGGCCCGGGCGGATGTGTCCGGCGGCGTGAGGACGATTTTTAGGGTTTGGGGGGATAATTCATTCTTGAATTTCGGGGGAGGGGCTAATTTATAGATAGAGGGAGCTAGCAGTGTCCAAATGGAGTGCGGTTTTCGCCCACACAATCGTGATTGAACGGCCGATAGCATGGAGGGGGTTTGGATGGGTTATTGGTCCACTTTGGAGGGGTGTTGGGCTGCACACAAAAGAGGCATTTGCGGTTACCCAGTTAACCGTTGGAGTATCAAACGACCTCCAAATGGCACGAAACTTGACAAGCGATCTACCGGTGGTGTACCAAGGCCTCTTGGCAAACCTAGGTCCATTCCGAGAACGTTTAACACCCGCACACGAAAAGAGGCAAAAAGGGGGCGCCGGAGGACATAGAGTGTTGGATTGCAAAATGGACAACGGGGAAAATGCTCAGATGCATGAGACGAACACGTATGCAAAATGAGATGCACTTGATGACATGTTAAAATGCAACACGCAAGCAAATGACATGGAAATGACGGTGAATAACTGGCAGACACCTGGCGCATCGAATCCGGGGCATTGCAACACTCCTCCACTAACAAGAGATCTCGTCCCCAGATCTTAGGGCTGAGACGGGGAGGAAAAGTGATGAGGTGAAATAAGAACTCAAGAGAAGAAGCAAAGAATCGAGAGCACTCGAGAAGAAGAGAGGAACGACGAGAATGACGAGAATCAAAAGCTCACGGAAGCAGATAGACTATGAAACCACTCCGGTTAGAACGAGATAAGAAACGAATAAGACTAAAAGGATTTAGGCAGCACTCCGGCTGAAACATGGAGGAATAGAACACGAGCTTGAGATGATGGAATGATACTTGATGAAGATATGAAACAAAACCTCCGGAAAGAATTGAAATAGTTGAATGAAAAGAACGGAGAACAAAATGACAACTTGTGCCACGAATGAAATTGAAAGCATCTTTAGAAGGAAGGTTTAAACGGAGTTTTTGAGAAAATCAATAACGAAAAGAAGAAGCTTGTTGTGGTCTTATAGGTAACATCTCAAGATCATAAGGTGATAACCGGCCACAAATGGAAAAGATTGGATAACTGAGAAGAACGAGGAAATGCAAAACTCCACTTCAAAAGAATGCGTAGAATTAATTGCACTTCTAGATGCAAGACGAAAAAGATACTTGAGCTCCTTACACAAGAATCTTGATGAACACTTGAAGAATGAATTAAGTCATGACGAACCACCATGAAAAACTCCGGTGACAAAAGAATGGTGAGATAGAAATGAAGGATGAAAGAATAAGATTAAGCCTTGCAATGATTTATATGGGGGTTCCGACGAAATGGCCTAGGAAATTTGAACTCCGGAAAAGAAAAGGTGAAAACACTTGGAACTAGAATTTATTCATCAAAAACAAACTCCTAAGGAAGGGATTACTCACTTTGAGGAAATAAGAATAAGATTTATTGTATGCTTATCCTTGATCAAATTAAATTGATGACAAGTAATGGATTTTTCATACTACTTATTCTTCCTAAAAAGGATTAAGGGGGGTATAGCACAAAACTCGAGAAAGTTTTCAAGAACCACCGGTAGGATTGAAAAGAACAAATGAATTAATATGATAATCAAAGAAAAGAATCTTGAACGAACCATCGTAAGAATTCGAAAATGACTGATGAAAGAGACTGAATCACCGGGAAGAATTAGAAGAACCAATATGCTAGAGGGGATTTAGATGCAAAAGAATAAAGAGATCATGAGCTGATTAAAGAACACTTGAACGAAGCACCGGGATAATTGGATAACGGTAGCTGAAATGTGAGGAGGAAGAATTCTTCTGGAACGATGGCCTCCGGTGAAAAGAAATGAAAAACAACAACTTCTGACATACTCCGGATAGGTAAGAAAAGAATATTTGACACATGGAATAATTCGAGAGGACAACATGAAGCTAGAACCACGAACCTTCGGGAGAACGCGCAAGATTTCGAGGAAAAACTCTTCTTTGATCTTCAAATTACGACGAGAAACACCACCAAAATTACTGAGATACTCTGGAAGAATGAAAAGCGAAGAGGTTGAGCCAACAATGAAATGATTTGAAAACGATCTTGGAAAAGGCATGTGACTGATGAAATTCATTCTTACGTCAAACTCGAAAAGAATTAGGGATGGTTCCGGAATAATTAGAAGAGTCAGGTAAGATCCTAGGAAAAGACCTGTGGGTTAGGGCCCACTAAAGAAAACACTGTTGAAAAGGATTGTTGAATAGATAGATGATGCACCGGAATAATTGAAATATTTGAATGAGGTGACATCCTCAAATTAATTCACACACAGATGAATCTCCTGAGATGTCTTCCGAACTCCGAAATGATTGAATGGCGAGAGGCAAACGAGCAAGGAGAACACTTTAACCAAGGGAAAGAATACGATCAACACCGAAAAACTTGAATTGAGTCCACCGGAAAAGAAAAACAAGACGAACAATGATGAACTAGGCGAGAATTCACCGGTTGATATAATTTAGGGAAGACTGAAGAGGCTCTGTATGAATGAAATTGATGCTCGAAACAGACTCGGACTCCGGGAAGAAAAAGGGTAGGAGGGTGGGAAAAAACAAAGGCAACTTGGAAGGGGAATCAATAAACAACTTGAAGAGAAAACAACGGTTGAAATAATTGAGGAAGGAATGCAAAGGCTTCACATGAGTAGGATGGATACTCGATTACAGACTCCGGCTCCGAGAAGAAAAAGGGGTGGGCAGGTGGGAAAAATAAAACAACCGAGGATTGAACTTGGCAAAGATGAAGAGGCTCGAGTCAACTTGACGAGAAATGCACCGGATAAAAAGAGCTGAGGAACCAACGATCGGAAAACCAACTGCATGATCCTAAGAAAATTTTGAAGGGGAAGAGGAGTAATTCAAAACACCTACGTCAGGATTCCTCACCAGAGCGACGAAGGGGCTGAGGAGTAAAAAGAATTCCTACTCTCCGATATAACTAGACTCAGAAAAAGTTTTCTTCTAGACTCAACAACGGCCAAACTACATGATCAATCAAGGGGCTCCTATGGTCGGTCGAGGCTCCGATACCAACTTGTCACGCCCAATATGTGATACTATCCTAAAGAGACTCGAAGGTCCCACCAAGGATAGAACCGCATATTGAAACGCTTTTTCAAGGTGGATATCATTACATCAACATTACATAATAGATGGGGATACATACCAAAGGCATACAATGCCACACAAATACAACATCAACTTACATAAGAACATCATCCGACTACGGAAGAAACACAAACAGAAACTCAAATGACATCCACCCTGCTAGCCCAGGCTGTCGACCTCGAACCTATCCCCTGATCGAAGAAGAAGTAGAAGAAGAACTCCAAAACAAGCAAACATCGCTCTTGCATCATGATCATCGCATAACCTGCACCTACAACTGTTGTTGTAGTAATCTGTGAGCCACGAGGACTCAGCAATCCCATTACCAAGGGTATCAAGACTAGCAAAGCTTAAAGGGTAAGGAAGGGGTAAAATGGTGAGGTTGCAGCAGTGACTAAGCTTATATGGTGGCTAACATACGCAAATAAAAGCGAGAAGAGAGAAAACGGAACGGTCGTGAAGCTTGCAATGATCAAGAAGTGATCCTGAACTCCTACTTACGTCAAACATAACCCAAAAACCGTGTTCATTTCCCGGACTCCGCCGAGAAGAGACCATCACGGCTACACACACGGTTGATGCGTTTTAATACATATCTGGTGTCAAGTTATCTACAACCGGACATTAACAAATTCCCATCTGCCACATAACCGCGGGCACGGCTCTCGAAAGTTTATACCGTGCAGGGGTGTCCCAACTTAGCCCATGATAAGCTCTCACGATCAACGAAGGATATTCCTTCTCCCAGGAAGACCCGATCAGTCTCGGAATCCTGGTCTACAAGACATTTCGACAATGGTAAAACAAGACCAGCAACACCGCCCGATGCACCGACATCCCGATAGGAGCTGCACATATCTCGTTCTCAGGGCAACACCGTATGAGCAATCCGTACAACTAAAACAAGACATCAAGTTTCCCTGAGGGGGCGCTGCAAAGGGCTCTAGTTCGGACCAACACTTAGAGAAGCACTAGCCCAGGGGGGGGGCTAAAATAAAGATGACCCTTGTGTTAATTACTCCCAAGGGAAAAGTAGGTGGTGGTGAGGCAAATGGTAAAACCAAGGTTGGGCCTTGCTGGAGGAGTTTTATTCAAAGCGAACTGTCAAGGGGTCCCATAAATCACCCAACCGCGTTAGGGACGCAAAATCCGGGAACATAATACCGATATGAGGGAAACTAGGGCGGCAAGAGTGGAACAAAACACCAGGCATAAGGCCGAGCCTTCCACCCTTTACCAAGTATATAGATGCATTAATAATATAAGAGATATTGTGATATCCCAACATAAACATAAATCCAACATGGAGCAATCTTCATCTTCACCTGCCACTAGCAACGCTATAAGAGGGGCTGAGCAAAAGCAGTAACGTAGCCAAGCAACGGTTTGCTAGGAAGGGCAAAAAGGTTAGAGGCTGACATGGCAATTTGGGGAGGATTGAAGAACAAGTGATAGGAAGCGCATCATAGCGATAGAACGAAGCAACTAGCATAGCAATGATAGTAATGAGATCCAAGGTGACGGTCATCTTGCCTGAAATCCTGCAAGGAAGAAGAACGAGTCCATGAAGAAGACGAATGGATGAAGCCGAACCAAGCGTAGACGAACGAATCCTCACGATCGCAACGAAACAGGAACTATCGAGAAGAAGCACACAACATGGTAAACACACCACACATATACTTGACATGATGCTCAACCAAGCATGATGCAAGACAAAGCTACATGAAGCTACTCCTGGTAAGAGATGATGCAAACAAGAGCAACACATCAAGGCAAGTTTAAATGAGGCCGGAAACAACATATAACAATTCCGGTAGGTCCTCATATGCAAATTTCGAAATTGGTCCAGAACTGAATAAACCTTATGTTCAAGTAGTTAAACAGCAAGTTAAAATGCACCAAGATGATCTACACGAGATTCTAGTCAAGTTACATATAATGTTCATTTAATTTGGAGTTACGGTCTAGAAGATATGAGCAAAACAAGTTAAACATGGCATTGATGCAAAAGGCCTTCAAACATCAAGCAAACATTCTAAAACAAGGATGCAAAATGGTAAGATGAAACTACATGCAATTCTAAGCAAGTTTCATATAGAGCACACTCAAAACGGAGCAATGGTTCAACACATACTCTATACAAGTTTAAGGGACAAGCTGTCCAAAACAGCAACTAGGCATCTAGCAAGCATCAAAAACAATATGCTACCGCATCTCAACGTGAAAACAAAAGGCATGGGCATGAAGTACAGGTAAAGCATGACAAAACATGAACACCGAGCTATCTCCAGAAATCACTAGAACATGCTCAAAAGGACATGGCAAGATTGCAAATAATAACACTTTCAGACTTAGCAGAAATAACATCAGGTTGCAATGTTTAGAGCTATCAAACAACATGCTACAGGATCTTAACATGGCAAACAAAGGCATGACATGCTCATGCTAAAGACAAAGAAAAATACTCACTTACTGAACTTATCCCAAATATCAACAGAAAACATGGTAGCATCCATGCAAACATGGCAAATGATGACAGATTCAGACATGGCAGGAACAATGATAAATAGGCATGTTGGTGAGCTTGTACCAATCACCATAGAGAAATAAATGGCATGAAAAGGTGATAAACAGTAAGAAGACATGTTTATGAAGCTAAGCATGGCAAGAGAAAGTTCATAGGGTACATGGATCACTAGCAAAGCTCATGGCAAAACTGAACTCAATGTTAACAGGCTGACAGCAACATTATTTAACAATTTTGGAGCAAGATTACAACAAGCTACACCAGGCTATAAATGCAACCAGGGGCATTGTTGGATAGAGCATGACATGTATAACAAAACATCCTTAGTGAACATCTCCATATTATGCATAGAATGACTTGTAGAAGAAGATTTACATAGCATCATGATATAACAGATTCAGCCTAGCAAAAAAGTAACAGCAAGTACCCTACTTCACGAGCTCGATGCAGTCACTAAAAGAATCACAAAAATACATGGATGGCACCACTGTAAAGATGGAATGATGTAGTAAAAAACACATGTAGAGCTCATGCTCATAGGATGCATACACAAAATGCAATGAAAAAGACAAATCACCAAGTTCTGTTAACAGGCAGCAGTTAACATCATATAGCACCCTTGCAACAATGATTTGGGCATCACGATGGACTCAAACAAGCATGGAACAATGGAATGAAATGAAGAGCATCTCATGATGAATAGTTTGATATACTATATGCATGAAACGGAGCAGCACACACGAAGTTATGGCATCTCAAACATGCACACATAATAACAGAAAACTGGGGCTTAGACAAAAATATACCCTTCGAAAAGTCAACGCGGGACGGGACAGTGTGGGACGGAGGGATCCGGGGACGCGCGACGCCGTTTGGTTCGGATCCCGGTGGATCTCGTCCCACCTGGACGGATCTGACCGGATCCGAACTCCGGTGAGGGCGGCGGACTCCGGCGAGGGGCGGTGATGCGGGGCTCCGGCGAGGGGAGTTGGCGGACGGCGAGGAGGCCGCAGGGAGGTGTCGATCGGAGACCTGGGGCGGCGCACGGCGATTCGGCGGCGGGGAACGGGCGGTGTTGCGGGCGGAGGAGCACCGCTCCGGCAGCGGGGTCGGCGAGTCGGCGGCGGCCGGCGAGGGCTGCGCGGCGGCGGAGGACTCTCGGCG
>NC_057807.1:300445060-300450866 GCF_018294505.1 Triticum aestivum
GGCGGGGGAGGTGGCACCGGGCGGTGAGGTCGAGGCGGCGGGGCAGCGCCGGTGGGATCACTCCGGCGAGGGGCGGGCGGCGCTCTCCGGCAGAGGCTCGGGCGAGTGGGCGTGGGATCGGGCCCGGGGCGGCCCGGGTTGGGCTTCCCGTGGGCCTGGCAGGCCGCGCAGGGTGGGAGGAGAGAGAGGGTGAGGTGTCGCGCTACGAGTGGGCATGGGCGGCAGCGCGATGAGGTGGCGGCGGCTGATTCGCCGGAGTGAGGTGTCCGGCGCAGGCGGACGTGTCCGGCGGCACGAAGACGATTTTTAGGGTTTTGGGGGAGAATTCATCCGCGAATTTCGGGGGGAGGGGCTAATTTATAGATAGAGGGAGCTAGGAGTGTCAAAATGGAGTGTGGTTTTCTCCCACACGATCGTGATCGAACGGCCGAGAGCATGAAGGGCGTTTGGATGGGTTATTGGGCCACTTTGGAGGGGTGTTGGGCTGCACACAAAAGAGGCATTTGCGGCTACCCAGTTAACTGTTGGAGTATCAAACGACCTCCAAATGGCACGAAACTTGACAGGCGGTCTACCGGTGGTGTACCAAGGCCTCTTGGCAAACCTCGGTCCATTCTGAGAACGTTTAACACCCACACACGAAAAGAGGCAAAAAGGGGGCGCCGGAGGACATAGGAGTGTCAGATTGCAAAACAGACAACGGGGAAAATGCTTGGATGCATGAGACGAACACATATGCAAAATGAGATGCACATGATGACATGATAAAATGCAACATGCAAGCAAATGACATGGAAATGACGGCAAATAACTGGCATACACCTGGCGCATCGAATCCGGGGCGTTACTATCGGATTTTGGGTTCTGGCAGACCCTCTAGATTCGAACACTGGGGTGCGCGCGGAGATTTCGCCCACTACCTACCTGCACCTCACCGCCTCACTACGATCTAAGCAATCAAAGGAACAACACAAGGGACACAAAGTTTATACTAGTTCGGGCCACCATTGTGGTGTAATACCCTACTCTAGTTTGTGGTGTGGTGGATTGCCTCTTGGGCTGATGATGAATAGTACAAGGAAGAACAGCCTCGCGAGGGTCTGTTCTTGGTTGGTGCGATGAACTGCTAGGGGGAGTTCAGTCGCTCTTTCTACTAGTTTCGCGGTGATGATCGGATGCCTCTACCTAGTATTGGCTAGTACTATTTATAGGCAAAGGCCCTGGGCCTCTTCCCAAATATTGAGCGGCAAGGGCGCCAACAATAGGCCATTTTGAAGGGGAACATCTAGTACTCTTATCCTGACTAAAGTTGGTCCTTGCCTGTCAAAGGCTCTGGTGGTGACGCTTTCCTGGGCTCCACGATGACTTCCTTCCTGCCGTTGCAACTGTTTTGGTCTTGTTGCACCGAAATGGATGCCTTTGCACCAAAGAGGAAAGGAGGACACTGCGCGGGATGGCACCCGCCTGGCGCCCTTGGTCGTCATGGCTTGCATCATGGGCACCTCGTGAGGTATCCCGCCTTGATCTCTCCGCCTCCACGCGAGCCAGCCTGATGAGGGCGTGCCTGAGGAAGCTTCCTGTCGTCCACCCCGCGAGGCTTGGCCCCTCGTGAGGGTCTTGAGCTTGTGCTGATGAAGATGGGCCGTGCTGGGCCGCCCCTTGAGCCACGCCACAGGCCGCAGGCAGGCAAGTCTGGGGACCCCCATTCCCAGAATGCCGACAGTATCCCCCGGGCCCAAGGCGCGCCCGGACTTGGCTAAGCTGAGAAGCGAAGGGGCAAGTGCGAAGCGTCGCGGGCCCTAAGAGCCTGCGCCCTCGGGCGCCACGTGGCGGTTGGTTGGACGTGGGTGCCTTAGCAACTGCGCGGATCGTCAAAAGAGCGGCATCTGCCTAGGCTTGGCTTCCCTTGCTTCCTCCGGTCATTACCCAGATCCCCTTTCTTGCGCCCTTCCTTTCTGCCTCTGAAATCTTCAGATCTACTTCGACCGCGCGCCCTAGCAAGACATGGCACCTCGCCAGACCCCGGCCGAAGCTTGGTACTCGCCCGCCTTGGACTCGCCGAACGTGTTGGAGGCGAGCCTTGCCCGGGTGTGCCGGATGGTGGCGGCGCAAGGCATCGACGGGGCGAAGGTGTTCAAGGCCGGCCCCGCCCTTCCTGAGGGCCAAGGGAGCACCTTCTATCCGCTCTTTGTAAGCGCCATTGCTGCCAGTCTGGTGCATCCCTTTTCTGAGTTTTTCTTCTCTGTCCTCCGTCATTACAACCTGCAAGCTCTGCATCTCCACACCAACTCTGTTCTTCTTCTGGCGATCTTCGCCTACTATTGTGAGGCTCATGTCGGTGTGCAGCCCTCAGTGGCCTTGCTGCACCACTACTTCTCCCTCCAGCTCTCTCGTGGTCCTATCTCCGCGTGCGTGAGCTTTGTCGCTTATGGCGGCTCCAACGCCATCTCGAAGCCCGGGAAGAGGATTGAGGGCTTCAGGATTAAGTGGGTTATGGTAGATGCTGGGCGCATCCACCCTCGGCTGATTCTGCCCACGGAGCAGCCCACGAGCTTCGATGACTGGTCTCGTGCGGAGCTCGTGGACCCCCGCACGAAGCCGGTGTTGGAGAGGATGGACGCGGATCTGAGGCCGGGCAACATGGCGGCGGCGAAGCTGACTGGTGTGTCGCTCCTGAGGGAGTTCCTGGAGCACCAGGTGGCCCCGCTTCGTAAGTACTCGCTTCCGCTGTGGAAGCCCCGCCCGAGCCCCGCAGTCTTGGCCGGCGAAGATCTGGCCGCGGTCCTCCAATTTTTGGTCGGAGGAGATGTGGCGAGGCTGGAGGGCACCCCTGTACCCTTGTTCCTTCGAGATGATTGGGAGAAGGTGGTGGACTCCATGCCCGTATTCAATGGGGACGGGCCCGTGCCCACGGAGGTTCCCGAGGACCCGGCGGCCCTGGCAACGGTGAACGTGTCCTCCGGCGACTCCAGCGAAGAGGAGGAAGAAGAGGAGCGGGAAGGAGGGCCTGACTCCGAGGCTACCGACGGGGAGTCAAGAGCACCTCTCCTCCGGTGCAGGTCCCGCGCTCTACGCCTCTTGCCGAGCGACAACAAGGATGACGACGAGCGGGGCGGCGAGAGCTTGCCCCCGATCTCGAAGAAGGCCAGTACTGGGCTGGTCCCCCGCGGGTCTGCCCCGGCTCCAAGGCGATCCGTAGACACGCCTCCTGCTCCCGAGCCTCTCGAGCCTGATCCCTGCAGCCGACTCTCGGGCTTCATGTATGGCCGGAGGTTGCTCGAGCTCGCGAGCAATGACCAGTAAGTGCTTGATTCTTGTTTTATTCCTTGCTTTGTCGCTGAGGCTTGACGTCTGTATCTCTTGGCTAGGCTGGTGCCTGCGGCGAAGAAGCCGAAGGGGGCTCCTAAGGTTCTGCTTGGGGCAGCGCCTCTGCCCACGAAAGGAGGTGATTGCAAGGCATGGGCCTCTCCTGCCCAGTCATCCTCGCGAGGCCTGGTGGAGCTGGCTGGGGCAAGCTCAGCCCCCATGTCCCAAGCGACTCCTGAGGTATCCTTGCCTGATGCCACCGCCGCTGCTATTGGGGCGCAGCAGGTCCTGCCTCAGGATACCGTGGTTACGCTGCTGTCCTCCCCTCCTACTCCACCAACTGCTGTCTCTCCGACTCCTCCCACTGTCCTGGATCGTGCTACTGCTGAACTGGACCGACTGCGGCAAGATCTTCTGGGCGCCGACCCTCGCTTGGTGGCCGGGCGCTTGGAGCGGGCTTCTGGCTGGATTCGCTCTAATGCTTCGATTCGAGTGGCGCTGGTTCAGGCCTCGACGGCCTGCGACGAGGAGAAGCAGGCCGTCCTTGGGGCGAAGGCCGCTCGCGACGCCGCCTTGGGGGAGGCGGCTGATGCCCGGGGTCGCTGCAAGGCGCTGGAGAGCGAACTGCACGGCCTGCGGGACCAGCTTGCCGAGGAGGTCCGCATCCGCCAAGAGAAGGAAGAAGACATGAAGGCTCGCGAGGCGGCCATCAAGGACCAAGACGCCAAGCTTAACAAGCACTGTGACCTCCTGGGCGCACTGGAGCAGGAGTTGGAGGCGTGGAAGATCGAGCTAGATGGCAAGGTGCGGGTCCTTGCCGAGGACCACAAGGCCTTCACGGAGATGGAGGTGAAGGCTCGCACTTTGCTGAGGTTGCTTTACGACAGCGGCCTGGAAAGCCCGCTGGCCGGCGCCGAGGACGGCCCCGCTAAGCTGCTCCCCTTCCTGGTCCGTGCTCTTGAAGATGTCACCCTTGGCCTTGGCCCTACGGTTGAGGCCGAGGCGCGTGTCCTGTCTTCTACAGCGCTGACGCGGGTCCTTACCCATGTCTACCTTCGTGATCCCAACGTCGACCTCGACAGCCTGCTGGAGCCAGTGACTGGCGAGCTTGCCGCTACCGCTGCTGGGGCCGTGAAGGGTCATGCAGAGGCTCTGCTGTCGAAGTTCTGGGTCTTCCGCACCAAGCCGAAGCGAGGCGCTGCCGGTCCTGCGGCTTCACGAGGCGAACCCGCTCCGTGGAGCTCCGCCGCCAACAAATGACTTTGTCGTGGCTCCTGTCCCGCTTTCAGCTCCTGCAACATGCATCATGCCTCGTGGAGGCATTTAAACTTGTGTTTGGTGTCGTGATAATAGTTATGGACTGTAATATTTGGTTTTGAATTCCTTGAGATTTGCACTCTTCCTACTTTCTTATGTTCTACGCCGGCAGAGCCCGGCCCCACGCATACCTCAGTCGTCGTTAGCCCCGACCGGAAACCAGGACGAGACCAAGGAGTGAGGGGCTACGTGACAAGTTAGGCTCCTGAGTCGCGATGCTCAGGAGTCCCCCTTGGCGCACGAACAACAAGTAGGGAGGTGAGATGTGTGGGTGAATCTAACATTCTACGTCTGCAGAGCCCGGCCCCGCGCATACCTCAACCGCCGTTAGCCTTTCGGAACTAAGGAGTGAGGGGCTACGTGACCAGTTAGGCTCCTGAGTCGCGATGCTCAGGAGTCCCCCTTGATGCTCAAACGGCCTTCGTACCTTGGCTCCGCTTGGGGAGAGACGCGCGACGAACCAGGCCCGAGGGGCCTGGCTGGGTGGCGTACGTCTGGGCGTGACCCAGGCGCAACCCCCGTGCCCAGCCCCCTCGCGCGGCACTCCCGAGTGGAGGCGTTGCGATGAGGATAGACACTGAGCTCTGGGCTCCCTGAGGTTGATGCGGCCGGGGGACACCCTCAGTTGTTTATCACCAGCGCGGAGCATAGTGCTTCCGTATGTGTATGGGCATAGCCACTCCTCGGCAGTGTCGTCAGCCAGCGCGGAGCATGGTGCTTCCACTGGTGCGTGGGAGGGGGCTCCCCTCCGGGAGGAGCCCCCGGGGCATGTATAGCCTTGCCCTGACACGTGGCCGGCACTGTAGGGCATGAGGAGTTGTATCTGGGCACCCATGAGCCAGCGCGGGACTCACGGGGCCCTACCTCAAGGCGGGTTGCGCCTGGCACTGGGCCTTAACTTGTGATGTGTTCCTGCAAATTTGGCTAGATGACGATGCTCTACGTCCTCGGGTCCCGGCCCTCGAGCGGGTCTCAGCCATCGCTGGTTTGTCAGGTCGCGATGCCATGGACAAAGCCAGAGGGTGAGGGCTGGAGAGCCAGTAGGAGCCCTGAGTCGCGATGCTCAGGTACCCCCCCTTTAACGTGCAAGCTTGGTTAGATGCCGATGCTCTACGTCCTTGGGTCCCGGCCCTCAAGCGGGTCTCAGCCGTCGCTGGTTTGCCAGGTCGTGATGCCGTGGACA